>NC_133375.1:161093-185217 GCF_049309525.1 Garra rufa | reverse complement strand
AGTTTAACTGTTCAGGACAAACAAGGGACTATCACTAAATATCACTAAACAAAAACACAGTTGTAAATCATTCAGGTAACAAAGTTACAATCAAGTGTATGTAAACTTTTGAACAGGGTCTTTTTTATAAATTCAACTATTATTTTCTTATGTGGATTATATGTAAACATCTTTTCTGTGAAATATCTTATTCAGGTCAGTACTAATAATAAATAAATAACATGCATTTTGTATGATCCCTCTTATTTTGTTCAAATAAATACCATTTTGCAGATTCTGCAAGGTGTATGTAAACTTTTGACTTCAACTGTATTCATAGCCACAAAACTAATAAATGAAAAATATTGACCAATTTTTGTCACTCCAATAAAGATCTCTCTATCAAAGCAGGAAAAAACAGTCACTTTCAATGCTGCTGGGAATTTAGACAGAAAGAAGACGTTAAATATCCGCTTGTGTGAGTGAGTGTGTGTTAAAGAGTGACCCTTGATGGCCAAAAAAACCAGCGGTCCACAAGCTGCTGCTTATTTCAAAATTACAGACTGCGTTTGGGACACGTGTGTGAGTGTGTGCGTTAGAGAGAGCAAGTGGGTGCACGTATGTGTGTGTGTTTTTGTGTGCATATGTTGGGCTTTTCCGCAGCCTAAAATTAAAATCTGGGTTTTATAAACGCTCTCTAATTATGGAGAAGAAGATGATGCACTATTTTTGGGAACTGTGGCCATGAACGCCCTTCTCGTACACACAAACACACACGCTCACTATAACAGAAAATACATATGTGCATAAACACAGTCCGCTGCAGCCACTGCAGAGTACAAAATATCACCATAACTAGCCATAAAAAGACAGCGTGGATTTGTAAATAGAGCAACGTGCGTGGATTGGCTAGTAGAAATGCTACTACTGTAGCTGCTTTAGTAGTACAGTGAATGTTAATCACCGTCTTTGGAATGCGCTATTATTTCTAAACAATGTTAACCACACAAGGCCACCATCGCAGTCATATCGCAGATGAAAAAGCGCTGTACTCCTGGGAACTGGTCTGTGTGGCGTTTGTGTGTTAGTGTGCGCTCATGGTTTGACCCAGATAACAAGGAGAAGTTGGTTTGGATCTCAAACGAGCTCATTGTAAACACAAAGGACCTGGACTTTTGCTTATGATTATGAACAGGCCACTGGTCAAGTGGAGGACAACAAACAATTGTTGTTCTGTGGTGTGTTCTTGTGCATTAGAGTGAATAAACATTGTAAGAGAAAAAAATGTGTGTGCTAAAGGAATATTCTGGGTTAATAATGATGTAAGCTAGAAAACCAACAGGGCTTACTGATAAAACTTTCTGTCCACATGTTTAGTTCTAACCACAGTGAAGTCTTAAAGGGATAGATCACCCACAAATTTAAATTACCCCAAGATTTACTCACCCTCAAGACATCCTAGATGTATATGACTTTCTCCTTTCAGACGAATACAATCAGAGTTACATAAAAAATATAAATCTTCCAAGCTTTATAATGGCAGTGAATGGGTGTCGAGATTTTTAAGACTAACAAAGTGCATTCATCCATCATAAAAAGTATTCCACACAGCACCGAGGGGTTAATAAAGGCCTTCTGAAACAAATCGATGCGTTTGTGCAAGAAAAATATATATTTTAAAACTTAAGCACCAAGTTTTGTTCACAGCAAAGGAAAACCAGTCTCTTCTTGTCTCATATCAAAATCCTCTGTTTTCTTCACAAATCCTCGTTTTGTTCTTTTAATTCATGACCATGACCAGTGCTTCAAAGTTCGTCACCACATTCGCCTATGTTCTACTTCGTCGGCTGGAAAGCCAAGTTTTAAATATGGATATTTTTGTTACAAACGCATCGATTCACTTAAGAAGCTTTATTAACCCCCTGGAGCCATGTGGAGTACTTTTTATGATGGATGGATGCACTTTATTGGACTTCAAAATCTCAACACCCATTCACTGCCATTATTAAGCTAGGAAGACTCAAGATGTTTTTGAATATAACTCTGATTGTATTCTTCTGAAAGCAGAAAGTCATATACATCTACTGTAGTGAGTAAACAATAGGATAATTTACATTTTAGGGGGAATTATGCCTTCGAAAACATAAACCTCTTCTTAACTCATTAACACACATCCGTGAGATACAAGCCACCATTAGCACTAAGATGACTGAGAGGGGACAGCTGAAGACAGAGATATACATATATACAGATGACTAAAGAAAGAAATGAGATCAGAATGAGAGTCTGTGGACAGGGAAGGAGGAAGAGAGAGATAGAGAGAGCGAGAGTTCAACCATTCTTGGAGTCAGTTAAGACAAGTAGAGTGAAAGGAAAAACTATCCAAACAGAGATTCCCGCTGTGCGCAGGGAGGAGCATCTCCCTCTCTCTCGCTCTCGGCCGAACACGACACTGCTGGGGGATTTTTCGTCCGCAAATTCCCATCCGAAGCGGTCACACAAATAAACACAGCACACATAACTGCTTAATGATTCCACAGAGAAAGTTTTTCCTCGGAAATAGCGCCGACTTGTACCTAGACGTTGGGGATGGAGGTCGGAGGTCAAAGCGTGTGTGGCAGGGGCAGGTGTGATGGGTTAGGCTCACGGTATCCAGTGTCTGGGTCTTTGTTTGCTTTTTTGATTTATTGCGGACCGCCGCCCCTTCTCAGAACACGTGCAGTCTTTCCCTCCCTTCCCCTCCTCTACTCTCGTCGCCGTTTCCCACAAAAATAAACCCTCCTGGAATGCCGGCGTTTTGAGGACGCCCCTCCACACAATTCCCCGGATGTCTGTCAGGAAGGTTTCTCAAAACACACTCCCCTCTCGTCACACTCTGACCTCAAGGAGAACCGCGAGCATACATCCATACAGATGCTGAGTTATGATTGCACAACACAATAAAGTTCCCGTTTTCCGAAGTTCATCATGTCAGTGCTGGAAAAATAGACACGGACGGACAGATGCACACATACTCACTGCAGCTGTCTGAGGGGGGCTTCGGATCAAGGTCACCAAATGACATCCCAAAACAGCTTTATAAACACTCACACACACATATATACATACGCGCAACAGCCGATTGAGCTCACACCCACATTCTTATAGCCATTGAAAACACACAAGCACGCTAGCGCTCCAATCTGAGCAGGAGAATGCTGATACAGCATTGAACAAACATTGATTTTATGACTGTTGAGTCAGTGGATCAACACTGAGTCAAGAAATCGCTATATGGCGCGTAACTGTCAAAACATTATCACAGTTTTACGGGTAAAGATGGAGAGCAACACAATGTGTGCTTTTTGGCCGTGTGGGAGAGATTAGCGTCAGCTAAATTTAAAGAAATGAGCACACCGAACCTCCAGCAAAACACCACTGTGTCAATAACACTTACGCCCATGTGTTACTGAAAAGAGAAAATTGGCATTGAGGTCTTTTACATGCTTGCGTACCACTAGACAAAGACAAATGTTTAAAGGGGACATTGGATGCAAAATTCACTTTGACGGGGTGCTTGCATATAAATGTGATTTAGCAGTGTGAGGACACAACCTACAATGATAAAAATCTATTTACTCCTGTTTTTAATCACCAAAAAACCTAAAGAGTAGGGCTGCACGATTAAATACCTAGTTCTGCCATCAAACTCTAGAGGACGCAGGCTAAAAGGTTGTAAACGTAACTGATGATATCACAGAGTTATACAACTTGGCACAAGCTGATTGGTTCATGTTCGAACGCAACCAATGAGCTTGCAGCTATTTATATGCCTGGTAGCATTCACTTGGGCATTTTGCAACACGAGTTCCTCCGAAATCCTCCACCTTCCCCAGCTCCACCTGTATAGATCTGCTATGGGTTATTTTATGCTATTTGTGCAGCAGCATGTCTTAAATACTCACAGCACCGCTTTGGCAGTAGCAAGTTCTGTACTTGCTTGCAGCAGCAGCAGCAATAATCTACAACTACAGCAATAACCAACGGAAGCAGCAATTCAGCAGCAGTATGTATGCATTCCATGCTAAACTTTTCAGAGAGTTGTCATGACAGAAATAGAAATGAAATCGCACTTGCGATTAATCAAAAGCTGTAATTGTCATGCATATCTTTCAGTGAAGCAAGGTTCTGTGATCAGCAGTAAATCTTCATCTGAAGGCCAGAGGGCACTCTCATTCTCGCATTAAACCCCAAATACGCCCAAAGAAGAAACCCAGGAAATCACGATCGCTGCAGCTGAACAAACAGAAGATTTAACTGCTTTTATTGATTTAACGTGACTAATAAACACACGACTATGACAATATATGTTTTATCTGAGTTCTTTGTGTTATAATTTTCATTATAATAAAGTATATTTATAATGCAATGCCTTTATCACTGCTTAGAATACTATGAACTTTGTTATGTACCTTATTCTGTGTAAGAAGCCATATCATCTTACAGAACAATTAATTTCAAACACTCGACTGATGTTATGAAGTGAGTTTTTTAAGTTTATTGTTTTTGAGTTTTTTTTTTTTTTTTCTGGGAAATTCAATTAAAGTTCCAAAAGGCATTGCCTCTATATTTTCTTCCAAGCAGAATAAAAAAAAAAAAAAGATTTTCACATAGATAAACTGTTTCTGTTCAGGGTTTTCCTCCTGAAATCTGTACTATTGGTTATTGATAGATAAATACATTGTAAGAAAAATAACTAGATTTACAGCCTTGTTTTTTAGCCCGGAGGTAGAAGGGCTCAAATAAAGCATGTTTGGCTTTAGTTAAAAATACTAGAGTGTATAGCACTACAAGATATTTGCCATTAACGACACTGAGCGCTTGTTATGTGATCCGCTCCACTGCTTTGACGAGCTTCTTACTTAAAATGGTGCTGCTGTTACAGCTTGCGGTCCGGATGGATGCCGGGGTGCGGATGCGGTTCGCCTTTTGAATATCAGTTGTATAGATATTTAAGGATAAAAGACTCAAGTTTTTAAATATTCACAAGTCCTTTTCTTGAGTCGAGTCAAGTCTGGAGTCATTTCAGGTCAAGTCTGAAGTCTATAAAAATGTCTCTGTCTCACACTTTATATTTTTTATGATTATTTGCAAATTGCCTTTTCCTCTTTTACAGACGAGAGGGGCGTGGTGAGCAGGGCTCATTAGCATTTAAAGTGACACACACCAAAATGGGTCACTGTGAATAGAGCTGCTTTTGACATAAAAAGGGTGAAGATTTACACGACCATTGAGAAATTTTGACGTTTTACCATTCAAAGTATGTTACAGACATTTCATGAAGATCCTAAAGCAAGAGTGCCCAAACTTGGTCCTGGAGGGCCGATGTCCAGCAGAGTGTAGCTCCAACCCCAATTAAGCTCTTACTAGGCATACTAGAAACTCTTGCAGGAGACTAGCCCTCCAGGACTGAGTTTGGGCCTAAAGAATCTTACCAATTTGTGGAAAATTAGCATCCAATGTCCCCTATAAAATTTACAGAACTTTTTTTCAAGAAAAACTAACCAAAAATATTCATGACTATACTCAATTTTGTCCAATCAAATGCACCTTAGAATGAGGATGTCCCTATGCCTAATACCACAATTAGGGAAAAAAAAGTAAACTGTGGATTTATAAGCCTGTTATATGCCTAAAAAACATGTCATATTTTTTTTTTTTAAATGATTGAAATACATTTCAGCATTAACTTTAAAGCAAACAAAGGCACAACAATTGATTTTAAATACTTCAAGTTTCTTCCCAGAATTTTAATCCATCCGTCTAAATTTTTTCAATGGTAAGCACATCATCAATAGTCAGAAGTTCATGTTTGGAGCATGTTTCTCCACCTTTAAGAGTCCACCAGCAATTTGGGTGATCTGGGGTACTCACATGATGTTTCATTATAGATGTGAGATGACAACAGCCCACCTTGGAAAATACTTTTTTCACATATCTCATAGGTAAACAGGAAAAAATGTCTAGTTCATGCTCAAATAAGTGCCTCAAAGAAAGTTTTGAATATCATTTCACATGTTTGACTATTTTCTATTTTTAAACCTAAAAACAATTCTATACACCATCATTTTTGTTTTTCATAACATGTGAATATACCCGTCGTGTGGTACAACAAAAACAATCGGAACGCCTTGTTATCATTAGTTTTTATTTTTGCTTTCCCGAGTCTGCTACTAAGCTAGCTTATAACCCGTTTAGCTTTGCCAGCGTGGTCGCGGCTAATCTTGCATACATCGTTTATTCTCTATTCACAAACACTTAAACTGCTTACTCAATGTTACTTGCTTTAATGGCGAATTTGTGTCTACCTTTGAGTGCAGGTGAAGACACGTTCGAGCTGCACTCGGTTCTGATGGAGCTGGAGGCAGTGGAGAAGCAGATCCAGGAGCTCCTGGCGAGACAGATTCAGCTGCGAATCCGAAAGGACGCACTGGAATCTGTCCGGGTAAGTGTACAGCTCGATCCTAACACTCCCATAACCTCTACTCCGTGTGATTCTCTGCACAGATCCGCCGCACCCAGGACGCGATCCTCCCAGATGTCGTTCACTCCGGCGCCGGGACACCACGGACCCTGGGTGCAGCAGCAGAGGAAAGCGCGAGCCAGACCCCGAGCCAGGACCTCTCCCCCTCCGCCGCCCCCGGTCTTCGAGATCTACACCCGGAACCGCTTCGCTCCCCTCCGCGAGACGGAACGCGACGCTGTGATCGTCGGAGACTCCATCGTCCGGTACGTTCGTGCTAACTTAGCTAACGGTAAAGTGAACACTCGTTGTCTCCCAGGTGCTCGCGTTCTTGATGTCTCTTCACAGATACCTGCCATCCTGAAGGACGATGTGAGCGTCGGCGCGATCGTCCTGCACGCAGGGGTGAACGACGTCAGGCTGCGGCAGACGGAGGTCCTGAAGAGGGATTTCAGGAGCCTGATCGAGACGGTTCGCAGCACAGCGCCCGCGACGAGAATCATCGTGTCAGGACCGCTTCCCACGTATCGACGTGGACACGAAAGGTTCATTAGACTTTTTGCTCTAAATGAATGGTTGTTGTCATGGTGTAAAGAACAGAAACTGCTCTTTGTCAATAATTGGAATCTTTTCTGGGAGCGCCCTAGGCTTTACCGCGCTGATGGCCTGCACCCCAGCAGAGTCGGAGCAGAACTGCTGTCGGACAACATCTCCAGGACGCTGCGCTCCATCTGACTAGTAAGCAATTCTTCAAATAGTTGCGTTGATGGCTTTTGTTATGCACATTTAAACATAGTATAGTATTGGTGCTGTCCAACCTATAAATACTGTGTCTGTTCCTCGAATAGTGAGGTCAAAACAAAAATTTAATGCAGGATCTAGAACAAATCTAATCGTGATTAGACCAAAAAAATGCACAATAAATGAACAAAATCAATTTTTAAAGCTTGGGCTCCTAAACATTAGATCACTCGCACCCAAAGCACTTATTGTAAATGAAATAATCACAGATAACAGTTTTGATGTACTCTGCTTGACTGAAACTTGGCTAAAACCAAACGATTATATTGGTCTTAATGAGTCTACTCCACCAAACTACTGTTATAAGCATGAACCCCGTCAGATCGGTCGTGGCGGTGGTGTTGCAACAATTTATAGTGATATTTTCAATGTTACCCAGAAAACAGGGTACAGGTTTAATTCATTTGAAGTACTCCTACTTAATGTTACTCTGTCAGATATGCAAAATAAATCTCTCCTATCTCTTGCTCTGGCTACTGTGTATAGACCTCCTGGGCCGTATATACAGAATTCCTAAAAGAATTTGCAGATTTCCTTTCTGACCTATTGGTTAATTTTGATAAAGCATTAATTGCTGGGGATTTTAACATTCATGTTGATAATACAAATGATGCGTTAGGACTTGCGTTTAATGACCTGTTAAACTCTTTTGGAGTCAAACAAAACATCACTGGGCCCACTCATCGTTTTAATCATACACTAGATCTAATTATATCGCACGGACTTGATCTTACTGATATAGATATCGTACCTCAAAGCGATGATGTTACCGATCATTTCCTAGTATCGTGCATGCTGCGTATCACTGATGTTAACTATATAGCTCCGCGCTATCGTCTGGGCAGAACTATTGTTCCTGCTACCAAAGATAGATTCGCAAATAACCTGCCTGACTTATCTCAACTGCTCTGTGCACCCATAAATAAACATGAACTAGACAAAATGACTAGTAACATAGGCACTATCTTCTCTAATACATTAGAAGCTGTTGCCCCAATCAAGCTAAAAAAGGTTAGAGAAAAACGTACTGCGCCATGGTACAACAGTAATACCCATTCTCTCAAAAAAGAAACTCGTAATCTTGAGCGTAAATGGAGAAAAACTAACTTAGAAGTTTTTAAAATTGCATGGAAAAACAGTATGTCCAGCTATAGACGGGCCTTAAAAGCTGCTAAAGCCGAGTATATCCACCAACTCATAGAAAAAAAAAAAAACAATCCAAGGTTTTTATTTAGCACAGTGGCTAGATTAACAAATAACCAAACACCTCCTGACCTGAATATTCCTGCACAGTTTAATAGTAACGTCTTTATGAATTTCTTTACTGATAAAATAGACAACATTAGAAATACAATAACTAATATAGATACTACAGCAACTGATACTTCAACATTAGTCATTACACCCAAAGAAAAACTGCAGTGCTTTACAACTATAGAACAGAAAGAATTAAATAAACTTATCGTCGCATCTAAACCAACAACATGCCTATTAGATCCTGTACCCACTAAATTACTAAAAGAGTTGCTTCCTGTAGCAGAAGTACCGCTTCTTAATATTGGTAACTCATCGTTATCTTTAGGTCATGTCCCAAAACCATTCAAACTAGCGGTTATTAAACCTCTTATTAAGAAACCACAGCTAGACCCTACTGAACTGGCAAATTACAGACCCATTTCTAATCTTCCATTTATGTCTAAAATTCTAGAAAAAGTTGTGTCTGCTCAATTGTGCTCCTTCTTGCAAAATAATAATATCTTTGAAGAATTTCAGTCAGGTTTCAGGCCCCATCATAGCACAGAAACTGCACTTGTAAAAATCACAAACGACTTGCTACTTGCGTCAGATCAAGGCTGCGTCTCATTGCTAGTTTTACTTGATCTTAGTGCTGCGTTCGACACTATAGATCATGAAATACTCATAGATCGATTACAAAACTATACAGGTATTCAAGGGCAGGCTTTAGGATGGTTCAGATCATACCTGTCCGATCGCTACCACTTTGTTTATTTAAATGGGGAGTCATCGCAGCTAACACCAGTAAAGTATGGAGTGCCACAAGGATCTGTCCTAGATCCACTACTATTTTCAATTTACATGTTACCCCTCGGTAATATTATTAGGAAATATGGGATTAGTTTCCATTGTTATGCTGATGACACTCAACTATATATTTCAACAAGACCAGATGAAACTTCTAACTTAGCAAAGTTAACAGAGTGTGTTAAAAATGTGAAAGACTGGATGACCAATAATTTTCTACTGTTAAATTCAGATAAGACTGAGATATTACTTATTGGACCAAAAAACAGTACACAGAATCTCTTAAACTGCAACTTGCAACTAGATGGATGTACTGTTATTTCCTCTACAGTCAAAAATCTGGGTGTTATATTAGACAGCAACCTGTCTTTTGAAAATCATATTTCTCATGTTACAAAAACAGCATTCTTTCATCTTAGAAACATTGCTAAGCTACAGAACATGTTACCTGTTTCTGATGCAGAAAAGTTAGTTCATGCATTCATGACGTCTAGACTGGACTATTGTAATGCACTACTAGGTGGTTGTCCTGCTTCTTCAATAAATAAGCTACAGGTAGTCCAAAATGCAGCTGCTAGAGTCCTTACCAGGTCAAGAAAATATGATCATATTACCCCAATTTTACAGTCTCTACACTGGCTACCTATTAGGTTCCGTATCACTTACAAAATATTACTTCTTACCTATAAGGCCCTTAATGGTTTAGCTCCTGCATACCTAACTAGTCTCCTACTACGCTACAATCCCTCACGCTCCCTAAGGTCGCAAAACTCTGGACTTTTAGTAGTACCTAGGATAGCAAAGTCCACTAAAGGAGGGAGAGCCTTTTCTCATTTGGCTCCCAAACTCTGGAATAGCCTTCCTGATAACGTTCGGGGTTCAGACACACTTTCTATGTTTAAATCTAGATTAAAGACTCATCTCTTTAGCCAAGCATTCACATAATGTATCTCATAACGTTGTAATTTCAGTTACATCTGATCAAATGCACATTAATATTCTTCAGCTTGGGCTAAACCATCATTTTTGTTTGGTCGGAAGTTGGAACAGCAGCTACGCTAATTATTTCTTTGTTTCTCTGTCTCTGCCACGGGATTTCCATCCCGAGGTAACTAGGGTTTACACAAGATTCAGCCCGGATTCAGAAGAAGGGATGATGCCAACCCCTCAGAGGACCGCAGATGATGCCAGCCTTGAAACAACATACAGCACTACACAATTTTCCTACAAGTTGATTACAGCACATAACCATTGCAATTAGTGTTCATCATCTGTTTGATTACACAGTTACTGATTTTAATATTTATATCATATGTACATCGACTCAACATACAGTATTCACCACTAATAAGCTACTAAATATATTGTAGTAGCCTAAAACTTTTGTACAGCTGCTCTGCAACAATTTGTATTGTAAAAAGCGCTATACAAATAAACTTGAATTGAATTGAATTGAACATGTTTAGAGTTTACATGCAACCAGTTTCACATAAGCAACTAAATGCTAGATTTTAAAAAGTTTGTGATGGAAACAATGAGAATTTCACATTAGAGACTAAATGTTGGATTTCAAAATATTTGTGATGATGAACTTTACAAACTTTTTGAAATCCACCTCATGTGAAGCGCTCATTGTTTCGCGGAACACTGTTGAAGACAGTCACACACGTGGCTCATGGACATTCAGTAGAAGCCAAACAAATCAGATATAGACTTTTGACTTTGCGAAAGTGTTTTCAGTTTAGTGTGCAATATGCATTGGATGTATGTGCTCTGCTAAAGAAAAACATACACCACCACAAAATTTGTTTTACTGGTAATAATGGGACTTGTATTGGTTTTAACGGAAATTGTAATGAGCCCTGTGCGTCTCTACTGGTAATTGGTCGCCTTCTTTTGGTGGCTTGTTAAAACCACTAAATACTAATAGAATATGCCCCATTGTTTATGGTTTTAATGGTTAAAAGTAGATGGTTTGTAACATTTATAATAGTATTTGTAGTGGAAACCATTCAAATTTCTGTGATTTTTTTTTTTTAGCAGAGACTATTTGGCTGTTGGTTAATATTACCCTTAAGCCTGCACTGCAATGCCAGCAAAATATGAAAAATGTTTGGGGATGGAAAAAAAGAGCAAATTCTTACATTTTGAGAATCTGAAAACAATGTGGAATAACATGCACCTCTAAATGGTTCACAACAAACCCAGGAAAATGGATGAAGCTAAACAGTCAATTAAAAAAAAAAAATGTAATAATTATCACATCAAGAACATTTTGTATCTATAAAGAGGCTTTGGCTTGAGAGGCTAAACTTGAAAAACTAAACACATTATCACAAATCATTCTTATACACTCTTAAAAATGAAGGTGCTTCGAAAGGTTCTTCAACGCGATGCCAAATTTGGTTCCACAAAGAACCATTCAGGCAAAGGTTCTTTAAAGAACCATCTCTTTCTTACCTTTTTTATAATCTGAAGAACCTTCTTTTGCCACAAAGAACCTTTTGTGAAACAGAAAGGTTTTCAGATGTTAAGGTGTTCTTCTACGGCATTGTGAAGCACCTTTATTTTTCAGAGTGTATGATGATTTTCTGCTCAAGATTTCTTATTAATATTCATATTTTTGTGGAAACTATGATACACTAACTTTCAAAAGATACGTTGTCTTTATTTGTTAAATAATAATAAAAAACAAGCATGCTTAAACTCGATCAAAAGTGACAGTTAAGACATCTTTAATGTTACTAATGATGTATTGTCTTTTAAACTTTTATTCAAAGAATCCTAGAAATTCATAGCTTCTGCAAAAATACGAAGCCAAAAAACGACTGATAATAACTGATAGGCATTTTACAGGGATTTCTAAAGGATCATGTGACACTGAAGACTGAAGTAATGATGCTGAAATGTCAACTTTGATCGCAGGAATAAATTACATCTTAAAACATGTTAAAACAGAAAACAGTTGTTTCAAATTATAATAAAATTTCACAAGTTTCCTGTTTTTACTGTATGTTGATTAAATAAATGCAGCCTTGTTGAGCATCTTTCAAGAGCATAAAAAAATAATAAATCTTAATTATTCCAACCTTTTGGTAGTGTACACACTGATAAACACTCATGTATGCACTCTCATGAAGCAATGCCCAGACTGTCTCGACTCTCATTACACTCTCTCACTCTTTCCCATCTCATTCCTGCTCAACAGATAAACAAACATTCAACTAAAATGACTCTCCTTCACCCCCTCGACTCCATCTCATTCGCTCGTCTTCTGTCCTTTCCTTGATCTCTACCTCTATTTCACACTTTCCACTTCTTTAGCTCGTCTCTCTCCCTTCGTTCTCTGTCCCGGTCTCCCTCCCCCTCTATCAACTCAGTCACTGTGCAGCCGCACATAATTAGCTCTAAACAGCGCACTGCTCTCCCCCACATCTGGAAAGAGTTTAGGCATGGCAGTTTCCTACCAGGACAGCTAAATATTTAGGTTCAGACTCACTGTGTATGGATGAACTCATGATAGAGGGGTGGAGAAAGAGAGCGAGAGGAAAAGAGAGGGCGCGTTTGCGCAGAGAGGGGGAGAAAGTGGAAAAATGGCCGTTTATGGTAAATATATTGGGCTTTATACCACAAAGTAGCACCAAATGACTTGTATATGCCAGCCGTGTACGCTAATGCAGAGAGGATTTATGAGTAATTTGGGATGTAATGGAAAACTGGAGAAGGCTGACGTGTGGAACGGCATCAAACAACACAAACGCACACACGCACAAAGAGCGATCAGTTACCCGCAGAGGTCAAAGCAGTTAAACTCTAATACGGAGGTGTAGCCACAAATCCTCTGCCGAGCTGCTTGACAAACAACTAGGAGCAGCCAATGAAACGCTCTCGCTGAACAAACCGCATCTTTCCTGCTCCTAGCGAAGCACTTCGGGTGATTTACAGTTTTAAATATATCTGAAAGAAGGGCAGAGGCGAAGCGTGGGGAGTGAAGAAACAGAAGAATCGGTCCGAGCCGTGGCCTAGCGGTTAGCGCACGTGCTCCGACACATTGAGCTGTGGGGCTGTAAGTTTCAGTCCAGCTCATGTTATGTCCTGATACCTCCCACGTCTTCTAATCGAACCCTGCTTTCTAGCAAAAAGGTCAAAAAAAGTGTCTTACGCAGTAAAAACAGTAATATTGTGAAATATTACAATTATTATTTCTTTTAACATATATTTTAAAATGTAATTTATTCCTGTGAACTTTCAGCATCATTACTCTAGCCTTCATTGTCACATGATCCTTCAGAAATTATTCAATATGCTGATTTATTATCAATAACTAAACTAAATGTGATAGATTTTTCAGGATTCTTTGTTGAATAAAAAGAGCAGCAGTTATTCAAAATAGAAATCCAATCAATTTAACATATTCTTGGTGAATAAAAGTGACAAAGAAGACTGAAGTAACGTCTGACATAAATTCAGCTTTGCATAAAATTAGCATAAATAAGTTTAAAATATATTAAAATAAAAAACTGTTACTTAAAAATGTTAATATATTTCACAATATTACTGATTTTAAGGTATTTTTGATCAAATAAATGCAGCCTAGATGAGCTTAAGAGACTTCTTTGAAAAAAAAAAAAAAAAGTGTATATTGCAAAAGCACAAATTGGACTTGGAATTGGAAAAGTTTACTTCCAGAAAAAGGATTTACAGATAATTTAGTTACCCCTTTGTCTTCCTTTCTTTCTTCAGTCGTAAAGAAATTATGTTTTAAGGAAAACATTTCAGGATTTCTCTCCATATAGTGGACTTCTATGGTGCCCCCCGAGTTTGAACTTCCAAAATGCAGTTTAAATGCAGCTTTAAGGGCTCTAAAGTATTCCAGCTTATCTAGCAAAACGATTGGTTGTTTTCTAAAAAAATTGACAATTTATATATTTTTAATTTTTAACCTCAAATGCTCGTCTTGTCCAGCTCTGCGTCAACTCTGTGTATTCCGGTTCAAGACAGTTGGGTATGTTGAAAAACTCCCATCTAATTTTCTTCGCCAACTTAAAAATCGCCCTACATTGCTGTTTTACAATTTTTTTGTAAAGGATGTTTGATCTTCCTTGCACAGTCACTTTGTCGGTACTTCTGCAGCGATGTAGGGCGATTTTGAAGTTGGAGGAGAAAATGGAATGGGAGTTTTTCGACATACCCTAACGAAATTAAACCGAAATACACTGAGTTGACCCAGAGCTAGACAAGACGAGTGTTTAAGGTTAAAAAATATATAAATTGTCATTTTTTTTTAGAAAATAACCAATCGTTTTGCTTGATTAAGACCCTTCTTCCTCGGCTGGGGTCATTTAGAGCCCTTTGAAGCTGCATTTAAACTGCATTTTAAAAGTTCAAACTCAGGGGCACCATAGAAGTCCATTATATGGAGAGAAATCCTGAAATGTTTTCCTCAAAAAACATAATTTCTTTACGACTGAAGAAAGAACGACATGAACATCTTGGATGGCCTGGGGGTAAGTAAATTATCTGTAAATTTTTGTTCTGGAAGTGAACTTCTCCGTTAAGTGTGTAATCTGCACTGCCTCTATTTACTGATTCATTCATGTTCAAGGGATGAACAATAAGGAAGGAGAACACAATTTGGGGTAATTACTGAGGTCACTCCTCCACATTTTCCATCTCCACCAATCAGATTATGGGATGCCATCTGCTTATCTAACCTAATCAGCTGAGGAATGCCAGATGTTGTGTTGCAGGCCTGCAGCTGGTCCACAAGATAACCTTTACCAAAATGACTGACCCCAGAAATCACATTCTGACCTCTTGAGGCCTGCCTGTTTAGTTGGTCAGATCACAGAACACACAATCACTTATTTATGGATAGAGCTACAACGGCTGTAACAAAGATTTTCTCAGTGTCACATTACTCTGAAACAAAAATGCATATGATATACAGTACTGAGATATCAATGAATATTCTGTTGTGTGACTTCAAAAACTACCAAAACACGATTCATAATTCCCCTTCTCTGCCTGACACAGTACTGACAGAGACTGTATAAGGAAAAGCAGACTACTCAAAGAAAAATGAATGGGATGAATCATAATACTTAATACACTGGTGTCATTGAGCTAACCATTTAATCAAGTCCATCTTCACTCAAAAATTGGCATAGTTTAGATGACGTACAGTACATCATGAAATGACTCTGTAGTATTTCTTTGTGCTGCAGTGATGATATATTTTCGTTAGGATAATCCTGGATCCCTAGATAAAACCCAGTAGGAATGTTCTTTTGGATTATTGCAGAAAATAAGCTCTGTGACCCAACAAAAGTTTATGACTCCTACATGTTCTGTTAATCATGACAAACTTCACAAATGAACAAAACTTTGAATTTTGAAGCCAAAAAACAAACACCAGACATAAAAAGCTAATACACCAGGGTCGTATGATTTCAGCATCATCATCATTAAAGGGATAGTTCACCCAAAAATTCTGTCAGTAATTACTCACCCTCATGTCATTCCAAACCTGTAAGACCGTTGTTCATCTTCAGAACAAAAAAATTAGGATATTTTTGTTTAAATCTAAGAGCTTTCTGATCCTGCATAGACAGCAACACAACAACCATGTTGAAGACCCAGAAATGAAGTAAGAACATCATTAAAATAGTCTGTATCATCAATGGTTCAACTGTAATTTTATGAAGCTATGAGAATACTTTTTGTGTGCAAAGAAAAAAACAATGCAATGCTGTCTATACGGGGTCCGAACTCCGAAAGCTCTTGAAGGTCTTACAGGTTTGGAACAACACGAGGGTGAGTAATTATTGATAGAATTTTAATTTTGGGGGGAACTATCCCTTTAAGCTTCGATCTGACAACTCCTATGGTTCTTTGAGAATAGTTAAAATAGTCTGTATGATTATGAACACAACGATGCTGTGAAAGTGGACTAGTAAGTAGATGGTTTTATTTCAGGTTTAATGTGCCAACAAACCACTGTAGTCCATTTAGCCACTTGTTAATAACCGCCTTTTCTTAAGACAATCAAAGAGTGCTAAAATGTTCATTGTTTCTGGGTTTTGGCTTACAAAAACACATCATGGCCACATTTTACATTCCATGGTTCAAGTGACCCAATTACGATTTTTTCCTCAAATGTGGCACAGATCAGATATGACCTACAGTCAAACCAAAATTTATTCAGACAAAAGGCGTTTGTGGTTGGTCAAATTTAACCAGGATTTACAGGGCAAGAATCTTGACAACATTCGTGTTAGTTCTTATCATTTCCGATAAAGTAGGTGAAATATTAGGATAATATCTTAATTAATACGGCTTGTATGTATCTTTACCACCTACTACTTTAGTTAAGTCAAAATATTGTGCCCCTTCCTGTTACCAAGTCCTTCTCTAAATGATTTAGCACAGTTTCTCCATGGTTTAGACAACATAAATTAACAGAAAGACGTATTCAGTAGTACATTAACTACGCAATCCATGCTGTTGTTTACATCCGAGTATCGGATGTACAGACATGAAAAATATATCTACAGAGTGAAATGTTGACTTTTAAATGAACCTATTCAAATAGAATAGAATAGATTATGTAATCCATATTAAACATGTATACAGGTGCATTACAACCGCAGAGATGACGAGTCAGTATTGGTGACTTCATCTCTTAAGCCGAAAACAAAGAAAGCACAAGTTTATCAATAAATTAATAAAACGTTAATGCAGTCTCCTTGCTGTTTTTCCCTGATACGTTCATAAATATTAATATCTGCCGGTGCATAGCTTTTTTGTGTGCACTATGTAGGAAATTGAAGGTTCATTATCATGATTTACATAGTTTATTAATAAACATGCAACTAATAGTCGACCAATGTCTAAAATTAACAACTACTAGTCGACCAGAAAAATATTTAGTCAAGGACAGCCCTAGTTTTCATAGTACAGTATCGACCAGTTATCAGGGTTGCCAGGTTTTCACAACAAAACCTGTCCAATTGCTACTCAAAACTAGCTCAATCGAGTTTCCCCCGTTAAAAATTGCATTACGGGGTGTAAAATACACGCTTTTTGTCTGCATTCCCCTGGTAAATTTGCATTCCAGAAACTGAATATGACGTCAAAAACAACCGTGGACTTGATCAAGGGAAATTTGATTTCTTAGTTCATGACTCCTTTAAAAGAAGATATATTGTGGTCGTACAAAAATCTGACATAGTTAACAAATCACACTGAATAAAGTACCCATTAACAGATCAGCCAATGGAATTGCCTTGGTGTCCTAAATTGACTCAACAGGCAAGGTAGAAATAGAAGAATCAGTTTAGAAATTTCACATATTTTTTGTGCGATTTGCTAAATCTGTGATTACTGTCAGATTTTATCTCTGATTTGAAATATGAAATCTTAATAAGCAGTTTTGGAACTATAAAAGTAGCCAAGACGGCCACCAAGTAAACTGACTTTCCTCAAAGTGGCTTTGGCACCATTCACCTCTCCTAGAAATATTTTATACCAACATTCCACATTCTGTCTTACTGCCTTACTCTGGTGAGTAAGAGAGTAGCAGGAGAGATTTGTGTGAAAGAGACAGATGATGCATCCCAGTGTGCACCTGGGACCTTGGATGCTGTTTGGACAATCCCAAGGAATGTCCACGAAAACAACAGCATTGACGCAACTTCTAACATTCTCCATCTAGAAAGACAATCTTGAGAAACAGTCAGATCAACTACCCTGAGAAACACCCAACTAAATTAGTGCTGAGTGCAGCATTTTCATTAACCGTTGCTCATTTTCTCATTTTCCCTTCGGGGGGCAGGAGACTATGAATACTTTACTTCTAACACACAAAGCCTCATAAAAGTGCCACACGGTGTGCTTTCCACATGTTCGGAAAACAAATAAACGATGTTAAGAGGTGCAAAGGCTCATGCGAGCTTGCCTCCAACCGCCTCGGTCGTCTGCCACCCAGCCTACTTTTGCCCCCTTCCTATCTTTTTTTTTTCAGTCCATTTCCTCTGGTTTCGCAGAGGCAATGTGTTGAGCAGATGTGAGCGGTTATTAAGCAGAACCACTAGCCTCTTTAAATGGAGTCCTGGCTACCCTGGGCCTCCTCCTCCGAGGGGACCAATCTTCTGGCTGCATACTCCTCTCCTGGGCTTGTTCGCGGCGCTTCGAATGCTTTTAATGTTTATGTTTTACGACAGTCATGTGCAGGCATATTCTGCTCCCGCTGGGAAGGGGAGCACAAGGGCATCACGGGAAGGCAAGAGCTCTGAAACGGGAGTGTTTAATTTTTGCTTTTCCACACCAATTCCAGGCGGATACTACCAAAGACATTGTCCATGTCAAGAAACAGACAAAAAATAGCGCTTTCCTCACCAAAACAAATACACATAGCTCTAAACTGATCTCCCTTGTCTCACACCGGGATTAAGTGCATACTTTGTCCGACAAGTATTTCGTACAGGCGCCCAAACACCCACAGACCTGCTCTTAAGCACTATAATAGTCATCAAGATCAACAGGTAATAACACAATAGGTCATAACTAGCTACAGCCACACTGGAGTGGGTTTAGCTTCCTTCCTGCACAGACAACACCATTATGGTCCATTATGAACAGACTGGGATATTACAGCACTGGGAAAGGAAGGAGACGGACGGCCATTAAAGTGCACAGATATGGAGGGGGGTGAAATGTGTTTTTTATTCTCTTTTAGCATGGCCAAGTCAGCTGAAGGCTTGAGGGCGTGCGTGTGTACAGGGAGGGAGGGATGCGCACGTGAAACGCATCCCCTTTCCTTTTGGATGAAAGGCATGTGTAAAATGACAGGGCTTTGACAATACGTCAGTGTTAAGTTCTGCAACAAGCTCCTAGTCAATGCTTCAGTCTGTTCATAATTCTCACCTCATCCCTCATCTTTTGCTGAAGGAAAATACATGTAAAGGAGCAATGAGCTGGTAGTACAGTATGTAAACAGTGGGTCTCAGTAGGGTGTAATTGTTCCACTCATTAAAGGCCAAAAAATTATTTTGACATTAAATGTCAATCTTTTTCTAAGTTTAAAATTCCAATGATTTTGAATTTAACCTCTTGTTTTTGGTACAGTAGTTACCATAATATATTATATTATGACTGTGAGGTTGACCAGATGTAAAACTTGTTGAAAAATGCAATTATTTCATTGAAGAATCAGTTTTGCTGTAAACAAATATTGACATTTAAATAAATCAGTGCAATATGAATGCATCACAGCAAATGTATTATACTGAGATATGATTTTATTTGAGATAGTTAGTTAAGCATTCATTCTTAGATTATATTTAATTTCAATAAGGGCTGACCCTGGACCACAAAACCAGTCTTAAGGGTCAATTTTTCGCTTTTTGAGAATTATATATTATCTGAAAGCTGAATAAAATTCCCATTGATGTAAGGTTTGTTAAGATAGGACAATATTTGGTCGAGACACAGCTAATCTAGAATCTGAGGGTGCAAAAAATATCTAAATATTGAAAAAATCACCTTTAAAGTTGTCAAATGAAGTTCTTATCCATGCATCTTACTAATCACAAATTAATTTTTGATATACTAACGGTATGAAATTTACTAAATATCTTTATAGAATATGACATTAGGACTTAATATCCTAATGATTTTGGCATAAAAGAAGAATCTATCATTTTGACCCATACAATGTATTTTTTGGCTATTGCTACAAATATACCTGTGCTACTTAAGACAGGTTTTGTGGTCCAGGGTCACACATGCAATATTAAAATCTAGCCTTTCTCATTATAAAAATATTAATTTTACTGTAAATGTTTCATATACCAACGTATATTTGTGTTAATCAATGAGTTGCAAAGAGAAATGTAAACTGGTTACAGTTGCCCCTGAACTCTCTATATAGAGTTACATTTTGACAGCTGCTCAAAGCTGCTGTCCATTAAGATCTTGTAGACACCAAAAAGTGTCTGAACTTTGTCTTCATCACTCTTTTAATGCCAGTTCACATCTTTATTGCTGATTTTATGCTAGATGCTAGACATACACCGCCTAATCAACGCCATATCAATGATACATACTGTAAATCACTGTGCTATCAATCATTCACACAAACTCATTTGCTAAAGTCCTACATCTTCAAAGATTTGTTTGAAATCAATTACTTGAAATTAGTGTTTTGGAGAATTTTGGTTATATTCTCAAACAACAATACATTATCCAATACAAACTCAGGTATAATTTGCTGCACAAACCATGTCATGAAGATTTGGTTCAGAAATGTAACACAAACATGAGCTTAATATAATTATACTGACTTGGTAATATCATTGAATTTGAGCAGGCAATTTGTTGTTTTCATTAAATACGTGGGTTGTAACATTGACAAAGAGTTGCTAAAGCGTGAAAATGAATGAAATACTCACAGAGAGACGGTTCTGTTGGGAAGCAGGCTGACTTCGGGCGTTTCAGTCAGCTCCTTCCCAACGCAGCTCACTTTCCTCCGCGCCCCGGGCGCAGTGTGAGCTTTGCCGCGGTCCTCTGCGCAGCTGCAGCCGCTGGAGAGAAGCTCCGGACAGCCCGCAGAGACTCTGTGAAGCAGCAGCAGAAGAAACACACGAACCCAAAACGGGATGCGGACGCAAGGTCCCGACATTGTCCCCCACACTATCAACTGTGCGGTCCCAGGTCAGCCCATGACATCAGGGCACAATTTTTTTCTGACTGATAATAAACTATCAGTGTTGAGAAGACTAGTTACTCCTTTCCAGGTATGAATGGATAAATCACCACGTTAGACTGACACAGTCTTAATTTTGTTAAAACATGACAGGACTCCTGTCACTGATGTAGTAAAAAACATCCATCATGTCATATTTCCATTCTTTCCTGCATGTCCCAAATGAAAGCGATGAACTCTGTAGCACTTTAAAAACTTCTGACGAGCGCAGACGAGCAACACGCAGAAATGTCACTTTGTCGCCTTTCTGAAGGAAAGTGAAGTTGTTACTCGTGTGCTTGTTGAGCGCACCGCAATTACGATTCCTCAAAGCAGCTGTTGTCCATACTTTTTTTCCCCCGGAGTATTCACAGAGAAATGCAATTTGATTAGTCAAAAAGTTCCAGTCGCGCATCAGCAAACGTGACGCGCTGCGGCTCCGGTGCGCTCCGGGGTCCGTGTGGTGTCAGTCGCAATCTGACTTTGGATAACGGTCCCGATCTTAATTCCAGGACTCTGGCGCTTTTCCTCTGCCATCCTGTCACACTCACATTCAGCTCCAGCCTCAGTGCGCACATTCCTCTCCCGGAGCCGCGCGGTCCTAGCGCAGCTAATTTAACGCCACCAATATCGATCTATTTATGGTAACACGAACATTTTCCATTACAATATCCAGATAATACTAAAACGTACCTTGTATTTGCATTTACGGAATTTATTTATATTAATAAAGTATAGTTTATTTTGGTATTTTTGGCATTTATGCTCTCAAGGTAAAATTAAAATATAAGTAATATCATAATAGTGCTGTTTAAACGATTAATCGCAGTTAATCACACCCAAAATAAAAGTTTTTGTTTATATTTGTGTGTACTGTCTGTGTGTGTGTGTGTGTATATATATATATATATATATATATATATATATATATATATATATACACACACACACACACATAACAAACACACTGTATATATTAAAATAATATTTACATGAATATTTATATTCATACAATTTAAATTGTATATAAATATGTGATATATAAACAACATATTTTTCTTAAATTTACACATGCATGTGTGTGTATATATACACAATAAATATACACATACACATATATTATGTACACAAAAACTTTGATTTTGGAATAATTGTGATTAATTGTTGCCCACAGCAATAATAACTTTTTTTTATGTATTTTTGATCAAATAAATGATTAAATTACATTTTTTAAGGAAATATAAATTAAAGGAAAGAAAAAGGAAAACAACAAAAATCTATATCCACAGAAAATCCTGAAGTACATTAAAATGTGAAAAAAGAATAATAAAAATATAAATACTTATGCTAAAAAAGAAAAAAAAAATCTAATTAAAAGAAAGAATGTAAACGAACACAATCTCCACAGAGAATCATCAGGAACATTACAGGCATATAATATAACATAATATAATATAAATCACAATGTAATCTTTTTTAAATCTCTATCTCAATATTTCCAGGAAATATAAATTAAATGAAAGGAAAAGGAAAAGGACAATAATATATATCCACAGAAAATCCTGAAGTGCATTAAAATGTGAAAAAGAATAATACAAATAAAATGACTTAAGTGTGTATGCTAAAAAACAAAGAAAGTAAACTAACACAATCTATGTTCACAGAAAATCATTAGGAATATTGCAGGCATATAATATAATATAATTCACAATGAAACCTTTTTTAAATCTGTATCTCAATATTTTCAGGAAAATATCCATGTACATTTACATTTATGCATTTAGCAGACACTTTTATTGAAAGCATCTTATAAAAGAAGAACGAAAGCAATTTCTCGACTTGCCAACATTTGTAATATACAATGCCAGGTTGATTAGAAAACTAAACTACACTCCTGAAAAAAAATAGGTTTATAATTGGCATTGACGGCTCCATAAAGAACCTTTCTCAGAAGAATTATTAAAATTAGTATTCATTAGATTACATGCATTTATCAGGTATTTCAGGTAAAAGAGGCCACTGGGTTTTACATGTAAATTTCTGTGCACTTTTTGTACAGAGTAGATAAAAATGGATAACTAATGTCAAACTAGAGCATCTTTGAAAAGGTTTTAATTATATGACCAATACATGAGGAATGTCTAGTGTAAGAATCCCTCAGGAAAGGCAGCATTTTGCATTTCTCTATAACAGCTATAAAAACTCTGTTTCTTTTTATATTACTAACAGATATCTTTTTAGACACAGCATTATTCACGTCATCGATGCTGTCTACATATCAGGCACTATGACCCAGTTGGTCAGTCCTCACGGCTGTCGCTGCCTCCTTGGATCTTTGCGTGCGACTGGACCATAGGAGCCCGAACAAGGCTTTGGCTGCGATGTGTACAGAGCGCATGGGGTCTGAGAACCAACGAGGAGAAATTTAATACATCCAGGAAACAGATCATCAAGAATGATAGATATACAGTTGCCTCCAAGTTTGTTTCTCATGGTTCTGACAGTACAAATACAACAGAACTTGTTGACTTAAGTAAGCAGTCGTAGGACGGTTTCACAAAGTACACATACTGTACCGTAAGCAGCTCTCCGACGAAACCAGTATTTGACTTATACTTACAGCTGTGTCAACACTTCATAAATGCAAGGCTGAGGAAATGAAAACCACACTTTAGAGCCTTACGCATTAACTATTACCGTGTTATTACAGTATTGTAAACATGTAATAACATTGAACCACGCAAACTAATGTTCTCCATTTGGAATCGTTGTTGTTAAAGTTATCAGCTTTTTTCAAAACTACAATTTTTCAATCCTCCCTTGCTAATTACTGTTTACTCTACTGCTGGACTATGAATTGATAAAAATAGGTTTAAATGCTCTAGTTGGACTCTAAAGCTGAGCCAAAAAGTGAGCGGCAGGCAATTATATTTCAACGCTAAGACAAAATGTGTGGATGATGGCCATGTGTCATGCAGTATACACAGACTGGTTGAGGTTAACCTTCAGACGAACCAGAAGAAAACCACAGAGGCAGAATCAAGGATTAGGGC
>NC_133375.1:66093-156093 GCF_049309525.1 Garra rufa | reverse complement strand
TTCTTAAACTTGAAAATAAACTTGAAATTGGGAGATTAAAAGATATAAATCACTTTTTAATTTTTTTGTTCCATGGTTTTTCCATACATTTTTTGTAAAAAAAAAAAAAAAAAAAAAAAAACGGAATTGCAAGATGTAAATTCAAAATATATTTTTCTCAGAATCACATGAAAAAAGTCTGACTTGTAAGAAATAAACTCAGAATTGCAATATAAAAAATTATAAAAAACGAAATAAAAGAAAAGAAAATCCCCACCAAAAGTAATTTCTACCAAATGTTCTTTTTCTCAGAATTCTGAGTTTATATATTACAATTTAGACTTTTTTTGCAAGATACAAAGTCAGAATAGCAAGATATAACTTTGAAATTGTGAGATTAAAAGATAAAAATCACTATTTATTCTTTTTGTTCCATGGTTTTTCCATACATTTTTTTTGTAAAATAAAAAACAAAACAAAAACAGAATTGCGAGATGTAAATTCAAAATGTATTTTTCTCAGAATCACACAAGAAAATTCTGACTTGTAAGAAATAAACTCAGAATTGTGAGACAAAAACTTGAAATTGCAAGATTAATACGTTGCAATTACCTTCTTAATTTTTTATTCCATGGTGGGGAAAAAAACTGAACTGCAAGATGTAAATTCAACATTTTTTCTCAGAATTGCAAGAAAAAAGTGTGACTTGTAAGATATAAACAAAAAGGTAATTGTAACATATTAATCTTTCAATTACATCTCACAATTCTGAGTTTATTTCTAGCAATTCTGACTTTATATCTCACAATTATGACTTTTCTTTTAAGAAATGTGAGTTAATATCTTGTATATAATATTTCATATTATAGAATATATATAAATTGTATATTATACAATTTGGACTTTTTAAAATATAAAGTCAGAATTGCAAAAAAACTCACAATTACCTCTTAATTTTTTTATTCCCTGGTGGAAAAAAACACAATTGCAAACGTAAATTCAACATTTTTTTCTCTGAATTGCAAGAAAAATGTCTGACTTGTAGGATAACTCAGAATTGTGAGATAAAAAGTTGCAATTACCCTTTTTATTTATTCATTTTTTAATCTCACGGCATGGTAGAAACATGCTTTTTTCAGTTACTTTCATATAACAAAAAATGTACAAAGCTAAATTCTGTTTTAATTAAATCAGCCCCCGGGAAAGGGCCTGAAGTTGCAGAAACACCCATAGATAATTCAATGACTTCAATCTGAATTTGAATTTTTCTACAGATATTTCTACAGTGACATAAAACACCATAAAGACCAAGTATGTGCGAGTGGGCCAATATCTGACACACCCCATAAAAAGTTGGGCCTCAACAATGAGGTTGGAGACCAGGAGTTAAGTGCGGACCACTTGAACGTACATCAGCCATTCCGTCAGCGTGTCCCATTAGGAAATCGGTCTAACAAATGTCTGATTGCTCCCATTTCCCTGTTCACCAGAGCACAGTTCCTGTCTTTAGTGTTAACCGCTGATTCCGTTTAATGGGCTTTTGGGGAAAGATTGATTACAGCGATGTCTGGAAACAAGCATGAACTTACTCACATGAACAAAACACCAGAGATAACAACCCGTGACCTTAACTGATTGCTGGGAGAAACCTGTGTCCAAAAATATCAAACAGCACAGGCAGGTCATTCATCTCCGACAAACAATGGAAATTGCTCCGGCGCTGGGTAGTTTTATGAGAGAGTAAGTCTTAAATGAACTGAACAGACTGATTTAAAATCTCTATTACTGAAACTCAAATTGTTCATAAAGCTGAGAGATTGCCCTCATGTTTGACTCGTTTCCACTGCACTACTTGGATGTCATATTTCTTCACCAGTGAAAGTACTACTAAACATGTCTTTAAAAGATAAATGTAGTTTTGTTTTCTAATGACCTCCTAATGGTTTGGTCCATTGTTTGTAGATAGCTGGTACTGATTGACGGAGAACCAGCCAACCATGGCAATTGAAAGAAAACACCTCTACTGCCCTCTAGCGGTCAAAAAGAAAATCACAAAAATACTTTTTTTTTTTTCTTCACAAATGTCTTTGTGAGATGCTAGTTGCTGTCAGGGCAAAAGTTCTCAATTTTTGTTGAACAATTTCTTCCTCCCTTTTGAACAAAAAACGTTTGTAATTTAAATGTCTTTTTAGCTTTATATTTGTAAACATAGCAAAATGAAACGTTGGCCTAAACTGCTCTGTTATACAGTTTCTGAGTTACAAAACATACAAAATAAAACATTACATTTATGACCCTGGACCACAAAACCATTCTTAAGGTAAAAAACGACCAGGAAGCCCCAAATTTCTGTCAAACCTTACTTAAACAAACTGTCAAAAGAACGAGCCCTTATACCACAGATAAAGTGAATAATATCGCGTTAAGCATTTTCTCCCCCATAAAGTCCATTATAAGGAAACAGCTTAACATGGTTTAACGTACCTTAACAAACCAGGGAAAACCAAACTTCTGTCAGATTTTACTTAAACAATTTCTGCTGTCAAAAGAATGAGATCTCATTCAGCATATAAAGTGAATAATATCACGTTAAGCTATTTCCTTATATATACTTCTATGGGGGACGATCACATTATATGCAGAAAAATAGCTCATTCTTTTGACAGCAGAAAGTGTTTATTATAAGTAAAATTTGACAGAAGTTTGGTTTTCCCTGGTCAGTGTTAAGGTACGTTAAATCAAAGGGATAGTTCACCCAAAAAGGAAAATTTGATGTTTATCTGCTTACCCTCAGGGCATCCAGGATGTAGGTGACTTCGTTTCCTCAGCAGAACACAAACGAAGATTTTTAACAAAAACCAGTGCAGTCTGTCAGCCAAATAATGTAAGTGGATGGGCACTAGACCTTTAAAAGTAAAATAAACATGCACAGACAAATCCAAATTACACCCTGCGGCTCGTGACAATACATTGATGTCCTAAGACACGAAACGATCTGTTTTTGTGAGAAACTGAACAGTATTTATATCATTTTTTACCTTTGATACACAGCCACGTCCATCTGTCATGAGCACAAGCTCATCATCCGGCTTGTGACATGTGAACGCGCTCTGGCGTAGTATACGCAAACGCCGGATGCGATCTGTCGCATGTATACATCACTCATTGTTTACACAGAGCACAGAGATTGTGGGTATAGCGGTTATTCAAAATGCTAATTATTTGCGCTTATCCTGATTGTTCAAACCAATTCAAAGCTAAAAGATTACATTTGCCTGCGCAAAATCATCCGGGACTTTTCACCGATTTCCCCTAACGGCGTTTGCGTATACTACGCCAGAAGCGCGTGCACATGTAACTAACGGAATGCAAAACTCGTGCTCATGACAGATGGACATGTCTGTGTATCAAAGGTAAAAAATGATATAAATACTGTTCAGTTTCTCGCAAAAAACGATCGTTTCGTGTCACTTTATTGGATTGTTTTGAATATTTTTAGCCTTTTTACTCAGGTGCTGGGTAGTTTTTCCAATGAAAAATGCTAGGTTACTTTTTTTTTTTACCCAAATACTGCCAAAAACTATAGAATACTCGATGCTGCTCAGCTTGTTGGGTCATTTTATTGAGTTATTTATTTATTTATTTTTTACTCAGCTGCTGGGTCATTTATAATGCTGGGGTTCTCTTACGAGAGTCTCTCGTACTGCGTAAGCTAGCTTACGCTTGGGGAAAATCCTTTCCGCGAGAGATATTGAAGCCAAAAAATTATCCTTAATTTTGTATTAATGTAAAACGCGTTGCCGCAGTGAGCAGACATAGGCGAGGCGTATTGCTTGCCTATTGGCTGCTCTGCAGCAACTGCAGCACCTATCGAGCGAGGCTTGGCGCGAAACCAGCTCCAATGAGAGCCTTTCGCGCCTAATACGTCATCTCCCGCCGAAAGTGGCGTGATCCAAGCCTATAAATATCGCTCGAAGGTAGCTACACTCTGATTTTTTCATCCTTCAAGCGAAGCTCACGCATCGCTGGAGCCGGAGAAGAAGCCGCCGTCGACTGCAAGCATCTCAGCGGGACGAGCCATTGGAACTGCTGGCCACGCCGCCTTCCGTGCCTTCCTGCTGCGCTTTCCGGCGCCTATATCCTTTATAAACCTTTATAATCTACAGTGTGTGTCGCCGCTGCGATACACACTGTTTCTCTAAGAGAGCAAAGTGTCTTTTTAAAGATGCTTTCATACGGCTCGTGCAGATGCCAATGGCGACTCTGAGGACTTGCCTTGCCTTCTTCACTGAGACTGCTCCCCCGCCCGCGCGGTGTCGCGCCGTAAAAAGCGCTGTGCCCAGCGGGCCCCGGACCCTTCCTCCAGCCGACAAAGCTCGCCGGTTCGCCCGCCTGCTTCATCGACCTCGTCAGCCTCTGTTCCGGACGTAAAGCGGCCGCTGTATGCCACCGCTTCCATCGACGCCGGTGACGAGGGGGGCCATGAAGGAGGAAGAGGATTTCCGTTTCCCGCCAAAGCGGGAACGCGCATGCTGCTCAGAAGAGGCGATAGCAGCCCACTTATGTCTGCCCTCCGCTGGACGGCGTGCTAAGTCGGCCCTCCCCTCTAAAGCTTGCCGTCAGACGTCAAACCTGCTTCGCCGCGCTCTCGCCGCCGCCTAGCCGCGTCAGCGCTGCGTAACATGGTCTCTCACCGTTGCTGAGAGGCACCCGTGGTTAACGCTTTCTGACGTTTTTCTCGTCTGGCCGCCGCCCCGCCAGACGCGGCCCGCGGCCCAGGATTGAGTTGAAACCTGAGCCTCCGAAATCGTCCTAGCACATCTGGGAAAACGACAGTGTACGAGTCCCGCGGTTGCCGGACCCCCACCAAAGTTATTCGCTCGTCCAGTTCCAGGAAATGTGACTGTTCCAGTGTTTTCTGCAGCCAACAAACCGGCTCCGTCGCCCGTTTGCCTGCACACAAAAGTCGTTCCCACGGCTACACAGATATACCCCCAATAAAGTGTATTATCTGGTGTCCCGGCCACGGCCGATGGTGTTTCATGTGTCGTATGAATATGCCCACTAACCAGTGCTCATCTCTACACACAAACACAGCGCACATAAAATCGACTCAGATCGATTGCGCGTCACACGTGGTAAATGTGCCCGCTTCACAGTGCCCACAAACACCACATTATGCACTGTTGGTTTCTGTAAAAACGAAACCAACAGTGCATTAACTCTATGCTTTGGGATGTTAAATGTGCCCGCTTCACAGTGCTCACAGACACCTCATTATGCACGTCAACCGGTTTCTGTTAAAACGAAACCAACAGTGCATCCGCTCTATGCAGGCGAACGTTGTTTTGGAGTGTTAAATGTGCCCGCTTCACAGTGCTCACAGACACCTCATTATGCACGTCAACCGGTTTCTGTAAAAACGAAACCAGGAGTGCGTTCGCTCTATGCAGGCGAACGCTGTTTGGAGTGTTGAACGCCGGTGCGCGAGTCCCGCGGCTGCCAGACTCCCACCGAAAGTATTCGCTCTCTCAGCTCCAAGAAATGTGGCTGTTCCAGCGTTATCCGCAGTCATCAAGCCGGCGCTGCAGCCTGCTTGTCTGCACTCAAGAGCCGTTCTCACGGCTACCCAATTAAATCCTCAAAGGAGTGTATTTTCGGGTGTTCCGGCCATAGCCGAAGGTGTTTTGTGTGTAGCTCGCATGCACATACACATGAGCACATCCTGTCATACAAAACCCGCGCACATAAAGTCGACCCGAATCGGCTGCGCTTCGCATGTGATAAATGTGCCCACCCTAGAGTGCCCACACATATCACATCAGGCAGGTCTTACGGTTTCTGTAAAAACGAACCGGACGACGCCCCGTCTACACGGCTAAAGGCTGCGCTGAGTGTGTTGAATGTGCCCGTTACTACGCAACCATATATACACACAAAGATAGCAGTCCCCGCGGTCAGTGTACCCCGAGCCTCGAATGTCACAGTCACTCGTGCGTCACAACGCACCGAAGCGACTCCGTTGTTGACAGATCGGAGCGCGCATCGCACCTACCCCCTTGCGTTACAGGTAAATGCATGGGAAAAGCTCCCAGGGGTTTCACAATGGGTGCTGGACATTATTAAAGGAGGCTATTCGCTACAGTTTCACCGACTTCGCATGTTTTATATGTGCCCACCTCAGAGTGCCCACACATATTACATCAGGCAGGTCTTACGGTTTCTGTAAACCGGACGACGCCCAGTCTACGCGGCTTAAAGCTGCATCGAGTGTGTTAAATGTGCCGTTACCACGCAACCACACATACACACAGAGAAAGCAGTCCCCGCGGTCAGCGTACCCCGAGCCTTGCATGTCACAGACACCGAAGCGGCTCCGTTAGTAACAGATCGGAGCGCGCTTCGCACCCACCCCCTCGCATTACATGATAGATGCATGGGAAAAACTCCCAGGGGTCTCAAAATGGGTGCTGGACATTATAAAGAGAGGCTATTCGCTCCAGTTTCGACGACGCCCTCGCCGTTACACGGCGCGCGTCGAGACCACGATAAAGGCAGATGCAGCACACCTGCTACGAGCCGAAGTGACCACTAGATCTAAGGCAACTGAACAAAGCGCTAGTGAAGCGAAAGTTCAGAATGCTCACAACCAAGAAAATCCTCGCACAAGTGTGCCGAGGAGACTGGTTTGTGTCAGTGGATCTGAAAGACGCGTATTTTCAAATACAGATAGCGTCGCGTCACAGGCGATTTTTAAGATTCGCCTTCGAGGGCCAAGCTTATCAGTACACAGTCCTACCATTCGGTTTGTCCCTAGCACCCCGTACGTTTACGAAGTGCATGGACGCAGAGCTCGCCCCGCTCAGACTGAAGGGAGTGCGAATACTGAATTATTTGGACGATTGGCTGATTTTAGCGCAATCTCGCTCAATGCTCAGGGAACACACGACCATGTTACTCGATCACCTCGAGAATTTGGGTTTGAAAGTAAACTGGGAGAAAAGCTCGCTGAACCCCAGCCAGAATATCTCCTTCCTGGGCATAGAACTGGATTCGCAGTCAATGACAGCGAAGCTAACGCAAGAGCGCGCGCTGAACATTCAGAGAGCAGTGAGCGCGCTCTGCTGCAGCGCGTCTGCCCCGCTCAAAACCTTTCAAAGAGTGTTAGGTCTTATGGCGTCAGCATCATCAGTTCTACAGTTAGGGATGCTCTGCATGCGCCCACTGCAGTTCTGGCTGAGAGCGCGAGTGCCGCACCAAGCGTGGGCGTCCGGTCGACTCCGTCTCACGATCAATCAGAGATGCGTTACAGCCCTGATGCCGTGGAGAACAGCCGGCTGGTACCAAACAGGTGTCACTCTAGAGAGACCCTCGAAGGTGAAAGTAGTGTCCACGGACGCGTCCACCTCGGGATGGGGAGCGCTCCTATACGGCAGACCGTCGTTCGGCCAGTGGTCAGAACGCGAGAAATCGCGGCATATCAACTGCCTCGAAATGATGGCAGTAGAGAATGCGCTGACATATTTTCTTCCTTTATTGAAAGGAAGTCATGTATTAGTCCGCTCCGACAACATATCGGTAGTGGCTTACATAAATCGCCAGGGCGGTCTCAGGTCCAGAAAACTACATGCACTTGCAGAACGCCTTCTGGTATGGGCTCATCGCAACCTGCGCTCGCTGAGGGCAGCGCACGTGCGGGGGACCCTAAATGTAGGACCAGACAGACTGTCCAGGAACAATGTTCCGGCGGGCGAATGGTCGCTGCACCCTCAGACGGTGCAGCTATTATGGAAAACATTCGGCAGAGCGGAGATAGATCTATTTGCATCTCAGGACAACGCTCATTGTCTAGAATTCTTTTCCAAAGCCAAGGACGCGCTAGCACATGCGTGGCCCCGCCGTCCTCTTTATGCTTTTCCCCCAGTCTCTCTCCTACCTCAGGTGATAGAGAGGGTGAAGGAGGAAGGGTGTGCAATACTGCTAATAGCGCCGTTTTGGGGGAACCAGCCTTGGTTCCCAGCGCTGATGCAGATGACGAGCATCGCACCGTGGCCAATACCTGTGAGGAGAGACCTCCTCTCGCAGGCGGGCGGCGCGATTTGGCACCCTCACCCCGAGCTGTGGTCCCTTCATGTATGGGTCACCAGGGAATATATGATGAACTCCCCACAGGAGTGATATCAACGATCACACAGGCTAGGGCGCCATCTACTAGACGGCTCTATGCCTCGAAGTGGTCGATATTTGCGGACTGGTGCACAGCCCGCGGATCTTCACCCACAGACTGTGGAGTGACAGATGTACTTTCCTTCCTACAAGAGCTGCTGGACAAGGGCAGGTCCCCGTCCACGCTCAAAGTTTATGTGGCGGCCATAGCAGCGTTCTCGAGGACAACGCTAGGTCAGTCAATAGGGAGGAACGATTTAATCATACGCTTCCTTAGGGGAGCTAAGAGATTAAATCCACCCAGACCGCCTTCAGTCCCAACTTGGGACCTTTCTGTGGTGCTGGACGCTATGAAGGGCGGACCATTCGAACCACTACAGGCGGCTGAATTAAAATATCTGTCTCTTAAGGCTATATTCCTCCTAGCGCTCGCTTCAGTGAAGCGCGTAGGAGATTTGCATGCGCTCTCCGTGGGCGCGACATGCATGGAGTTTGGACCTAACGACTCTAAAGTTATACTCAAACCCAAGCATGGATATGTGCCAAAGTCTATTAACACACCGTTTAGAGCACAGGTCATCGCACTGTCTGCTCTGCCGGTTGGGGATGATGAGGCTGACGCGAGACTCTTATGTCCAGTTAGAGCGCTAAGAGTCTATGTGTCTCGCACGTCTGCTTTTAGACAGACAGAACAGCTGTTCGTCTCGTTTTACGGGCATTCTAAAGGAATGGCTGCGTCAAAACAGACTTTATCCAGATGGATAGTGGATGCTATTGCACTGGCGTACGAGTCCAAGGGCATGCGATGCCCGCTGGGTGTCAGAGCACATTCCACGAGGGGCGTGGCCTCGTCGTGGGCTTGGTCGAGTGGAATTAACTTGCAAGACATTTGTACGGCGGCAGGCTGGGCCTCTCCGTCTACATTCATAAGATTCTACAACTTGGAGGTTCCCGCCCTACAGGCCAAGTTGCTATCGGTCTAGATATTAACAGATATCTAGACCCATGTTCCAAGTTTATCCAGGTCGTTTACCTGCCCGGATATACCAGGAGCCAGTGTTTATAGGGTCCTAATCCCCTTATATGTTCAAGCACGTTCAAACACTATATGAACCCCGGGCTATTCGCCCTCGGGTCTATGGTATCAGATCTTGGCATGCACGGCGTTTTACATGGGGTCCCCAAGCGTAAGCTAGCTTACGCAGTACGAGAGACCTCTCGTAAGAGAACGTACTCGGTTACTAACGTAACCTCGGTTCTCTCAGAGAGGGAACGAGTACTGCGTACCTTGCCGTGCAAGCGCGTGCTCTGGGCGCTTTTATGATGAAAAAACCAGAGTGTAGCTACCTTCGAGCGATATTTATAGGCTTGGATCACGCCACTTTCGGCGGGAGATGACGTATTAGGCGCGAAAGGCTCTCATTGGAGCTGGTTTCGCGCCAAGCCTCGCTCGATAGGTGCTGCAGTTGCTGCAGAGCAGCCAATAGGCAAGCAATACGCCTCGCCTATGTCTGCTCACTGCGGCAACGCGTTTTACATTAATACAAAATTAAGGATAATTTTTTGGCTTCAATATCTCTCGCGGAAAGGATTTTCCCCGAGCGTAAGCTAGCTTACGCAGTACTCGTTCCCTCTCTGAGAGAACCGAGGTTACGTTAGTAACCGAGTACGTTTTCATAAGCTGTATGCCAAAATCATCAATATTAAAACAATAAAAGGCTTGAACTACTTCAGTTGTGTGTAATGAATCTAAAATATATGAAAGTCTAATGTTTATCAGTACATTACAGAAAATAATGAACTTTATCACAATATGCTAATTTTTTTAGAAGGACCTGTATATTAAAATCTTCACACACCCAAGTATTATATGATAATAATAATAATAATAATTATTATTATTTATTTTTAAAGTGCCTTTCAGGACACCCAAGGTCGCTAATAATCATACTCTCCATGTCGTTACAAGCCAGCAGAAACTGAGGTAAATTAGCGTCCAATTAGCGCATAACGAGTGTTGGAGATGGGTATCGTAGTTAATATCAGACCCATTTGAATGTATCTTGTGTTGTGTGCGTCCTATATGAGTGAGAACAAATAATCAGTAACAGATTGATGCTTGCTTCATCAGTGACGCAGTTGTTAGCTTTTCAATGCTGCATGATAATGCTGTTATTTACGTGCTATTCTTGTAACATCTCTGTTGATTTACAATGTTCAGAGTTATAATGTTTATAATGCTATAAGTCATGTGGATAAATAATGAATGTAGATGCACTATATACAAAGTTATATATTGTTACTGTAAGAGGGGAGCAGTCTATAGCTGTATAATAATAATAATACTTGTAATGGTGGTTTCATTAGAATCATGCTTTGTTTCTTTCAGAGAAACCACACACCCTCCACCACAATTATACATTTCATACTTAAAACTGATAAACACTCAGCCCTCTCACGAAGACAAGACTCATTGAAGACTGTGCTTAAGTTTCCTTTCTAGCCTGCTCTGTCACCTAACCCACTTCATGTCCACTGCAGTTCAGGCTTATTGGTCCACATCCTGTTAGTATACACGGACTGATGTGCATGTAAAGGCTGTCTCCTCCCTCTGAGTTGATCAAACTGCATATGTGAGAATAAACCTGTTCAAACTGATACATCTCTCTGTGGTGTTTTAACCGACACCCCTGGTTCACTGCGATTCAAGCTAGCCTTAACAGTATCAGGTAGTTCTTCGCTACAATGTTGCAGTCGGTACTGGCCCTCTGCTCCACATTTTGTATCGTTAATTCGGGCAGACAGGAAAGATTGGTGGTCCACACTGGAGTTTCCATTGCAGCTGAATCTCTGAAGATCGTATGCGTCAGTCAAACTTCCGGGTTTGTGTACCCCTCAACGGCGTTCGAGTTTCAAAATGGCCGCCAGGTGAATAAGGCGAATACTCTTTGCACTCAACGTCTAGAGATAACGCATAATGCACTGAGAGTCGCGCGCCGATAAAATTCCCGCGTCTCACCAGAAGATGGCGCCCGCAGCTGAATCATCCATCTGTTCATTTTACAACGCGCTCGTCCACAGCGTAATACAGCGTACAACAGGTACAAGTTCGTTGTAAATTGATTATTAAATTGTTTAACTAGGGTGTTTACATCATTTCCGTGACAGAGATCAAGATAAATCCTTCAATATTACTACTGGAACTGCCTGTTTCAAATGATTATTACACTTCAAACTAAAAAAGCAGTCCTTCCAGTGCACTTATAGTGTCCGAATTCACTCACTCGTTTTCATTCACTCCTTCAAGTGAACCGTATGAGTAGACTAATGTAGGGAATAGTGAATAGGGTATAGGGGGCGATTTCGGATACAGCCAGAGTCATAAATTTGTTAGTATTTAATATTTATTGACAGTAACAAGGTCAAGATCGCGCAGCCTAGTGTATGAGGAGCAATCAACACAAAAGAACACAACTGCACACAGAAGATTTCTAACATATAGCTTACTTAAGCAACATGACACGACCAAGAGAGTGCAGTTTTTTCTTCTGATTCTGATTTTTGATTTTAAACAAAGCTCATATTTATACTCTTGCAATTTTGCAATGTAGAAATGCTACATTTGGTACATTTTTAGCTTCATTAAAGAACACTCTTTAGTAAAGCAAATAATGCCTATAGTGATAAAATTTCCTTTACAGTGACACCTCAGCCAGAATCTCATGTCATGATGAGTATTCACTCTGGCACACCGTTTAAACCTTCGTTCAGTTTATTCATCCATCCAAATAAAGTTTATGTAACCAATGAAGCCTCTTGAATAAGCAATAAACATTGTCTAGCTTATATAGCCTAGCTGAATATTTTTTTCCTGATTCCATATCATATAACGTGAATGATTCAAAACCTTCATAGGCTTACACGTGTAATGTTTATTTTAGGCATGTGGAGAAATCAAAGCGTGGGAGGTCAAGTGTTTCAGCACTGGTGGTTAGCTCACCATAGTTTTTTAAAAAAAAGCTGCAAATATGGGCGTGGTGAGCTCACGCTGCCGGGAAGAGGGAAGACTGATAACACAGACAACTTGGGTCCAGAAAGTTTCATTTCGCTCCCATCGAGTTAAAAACACAAATAAATGCACAGCCATTCGCACTATACATCGAAAACATATATATGAACGCACTGTTTAACCTCTAATAACTGTTTTATATAAACTGCGTTTATATAAGCCTTTTGATGGGTTGCATCAAGGAAAAACCGCGTACATTCACTTTATGAATGAATCGCGTGTGCCGAACTCACTCTCTTTCGAACCACGTTTCTCTCAGTTAATGTGCGCAATCTCATAGTGACAGAGCGCATTTAGGCCACGCCCATACTGGTGGGGGGGGGGGGGGGGTGGGGGGTGGTGTCAATCCAACGCTTTCCATTGACTTTGTATTGCGGGAAGCTGACACCTTGTCATTTCTGACTTATAACAAAAAACAGAACAATGTCTAAAAGCTGCTATGAGACAAGGTGTAAAGTAAACAAGCTTAAAAAAACACAAAACTATTTTTTAAGTTTTTATAAGCTGTCGACTCAAAAAACAAGTATTTAAGGACACAAATAGTTGTAGATGTAAGAATATTTCACGTTGGGCCATTCAGTTGGATCATTTCTCCAACAAAAGGAAGGTAAGGAAAAGGAGCACTGACACAGACCAATAAAATAATAATAATAATAATAATATAATAAATAATAAAAAGCCAGTTTAAAGTCAGTTGAGAGTTTTATCTTGCGTTAACATGGTTTTAGTTTGGATTCCCAAAACCCTGCTGAAACAGTTAAAAACCAGTCTAAACTGGTTGGTAGTTTTTAGCTGGTCATCCAGTTGGGTCTTAACTGGTCAGACTGGGAGACCAGATGGCCAACCAGCTACTTTCAGGGTTCTTAAAAAAAAACTTAAACCAGCCTAACGGTTTAGGCATACTGGTTTTATCTTGTGTTAGTAACGCAGATTTAATTTGGATTTTCACATCCCTGCTGAAAAAAAAAAACAGTTAAAACTAGTCTAAACTGGTTCGTACTTTTTAGCTGGTCTTAGCTGGTCAGGCTGGGAGAACAGGTGACCAACCAGCTAAAACCAGCTTGGCCAGACTGGGAGACCAGCTGCTTCCAACATAAACCAGCTAAAACCAGCCAACTAGCTTAAGCTGGTTTGAGGTGTTTTTTTCCAGCAGGGTTGCTGAAAAAAAACTTAAACCAGCCTAAATGGTTTAGGCCTACTAGTTTTATCTTGTGTTAGTAACACCATTTTAGTTTGGATTCCCACAACCCTGCTGAAAACAGCTAAAACCAGTCTTAACTTGCTAGTTTTTAGCTGGTAATCCAGTTTTAGCTGGTCAGGCTGGGAGACCAGGTGGCCATCCAACTAAAACCAACTTGGCCAGACTGAGAGACCAGCTAAAAACCAGTTACTTCCAGTGCAAACCATCTAAAACCAGCCGACCAGCTTAGGCTGTTTTTTTTTTTTTCAGCAGTGTTTCTGGCTTAAGCTGGATGTCAGGTCTCTCAGCCTGACCTCAGCCTCATAAAAGTTAAATGGTCATTGCAAAAAAACATAAGAAAAAATTGCACTCATTTTAATTGTGAACACAGTGGTTATAGAGTTAACAGTTTTACTGTTAACTACACTTTGTTATTCATCTTGCTATTTCCCTACAGCAGCTAATGCACCGCAAGTCTCGTACATTCACAGAAAACGGCTTACATTCGTGTTGAAAAATAAGGTGGATAAGAATCCACGAGATCTCTTGAGGGCTAAAGGTTTCCCAACGATTTTGCAATGGTTTTAAGTTGGTCAAAATGTGATTTTGTCCCTCAGCTGCATTCTCTGTCACCCCCAGCCAAACAAATTCCCCACACTATACACACCTGTTGGTAAGGGCAAGTGACAAAAGTTTTTTTCACTGCACATATGGCGAACACATACAGTAGACCACTAATATAAATACATAAACATGCACATATAGCTACACACATCTCCTGGAAGATCATATCGGACATAGGAGTGTACAAAAAAGCATTAATAAGCATTATATGATAATAGTTTTTTTACTCTACCTTTTCCAATTGTATGTGTGAGGTATGTTTGGAATAGAGTTTACTCCCAAGGTCAGAGCACAGTTGTGTTGTGTGTGTGTCAGAGCACAGTTGTGTGTGTGTGTGTGTGTGTGTGTGTGTGTGTGTGTGTGTGTGTGTGTAACACCTATATGTGTGCCTGTCAATCACTGCTAAAAATGACTCCTCAACTGTCACTCACTCAGAGTGTGGTCCATCTCATAAGTTCATGTGTCACAGTATCTTCCTGTCCTCTTGAGGAGAATATTTATTGATTCTGTTCGTTCTGGAAGATAAACTACAGCATGAGTGCTGATGATGTCTAAAACGATTCAGTAGATATTAATCTAATTCAGATGGCATAAAAACACACCACATGGAATTTTATGAAGGGCTCAAGCAAGAATACATTCAGGAAGAAAGCATCTTAATTAGATGCCACAGTGATAATGTGTAATTTTATTTTTTTTATTAATTGTAGTTTTCTGTTCTTTCCAGCCTGTTTGTGACAGATTTTTCAGAATAACAGGTTGAATTTGTTTTTGTTTGTTTTTCCCCACCAATCAACATACAGGGGGGATGGAGAAATGTCAAATGGAAAATGAAATACCTGAACTGAAGATCTACTCAGAAAATGAAACAAACTTTCTAAAATCAGGTATGCAAAACATTGTAAAAAAAAATCAGGCAACATTCTCCAAATGCTGTACATGTATCTGTGGATTTACATGTTGAGATGAGATGTAGACCCATGTACTCTGAATGCCAGTCCTGCTTGAACATCTATGCTGAAATTCCTAATTTGAAGTCTGTATAGACTTGGATGAAGGACATCGACTTGGTAAATCACGTTGAAGTCCCTTGTTCCATCTGGTTTCTCGCCCTCTCTCTTTCTCTGTGTGTTCTCCATCAGTACTCTCTCATTTCTACTTCATGTGTATTTTCCTTTCCAGCAAGCATGGATTCCCACTGTAAACTCAGCACTCTGAAGACACATGTCTTCCTTAATTCAACCACACCCCAAATAAAAACATCTATACACATGTCCCTTCATTCCAATAAACAGTATGCCTATTTAACTAGAGACTCTCCTCACCTTTACTAAGGAAGCATTTGTTTAATTTGTGGGCAGATTTGGTTGGATGCAGACTTGGTGGTTGCAGAAGAAAGGAGTTTGACCACCATGTTGTAACATTTCCTTCAAAGATGAAGTCCAAGCAGACCACAAAGAATTCAAAACAACTTATTATATTATATGTAACCCTGAACCACAAAACCAGTCATAAGCAGCACGAGGATATTTGTGGCAGTAGCCTAAAATACATTGTTTTTTATCAAAATTATTTATTTTATTCCAAAACTCATTAGGATATCAAGAAAAGATCATGTTCAATGAAGATATTTTGTCAATTTCAAACCGTAAATATATCAAACTTAATTTTTGATTAGTAATATGCTTTGCTAAGAAGTTCATTTTAACAACTTTAAAGACAATTTTCTCAATATTTTGATTTATTTGCACAGTCAGATTCCAGATACAGTACAATACATACATCAATGAAAAATTTATTTAGCTTTCAGATAATGTATAAATCAGTTTTTTTAAAAATTGACCCTTATGACTGGTTTTGTTGTCTAGGGTCATATATTCTATTATATTATATTATGTACAAAATATCAAAGTGGTGTCTGTAAACACATTTTCTCAGAACTTAATTTTCCGCTAAGGTTTGTCAGCCGCTATGTATCATTTAAAAAAGCATAACAGATTGTTTTTCCGAAAGTAGTTTGCTTAAATGTGTATTTGCGTGTGAAACATAATTTATGATTGAGAGAGCACATGTCTGGTGGTCTTGGGTTTAGAGAGGTCGCAGAGGTTATGTCTGACTGCTTATTGGGATGTGTATTTATAAAAAGATATAAAATCGTGTGTATTTAACATCCGTTTTCAGGGTGATTAAATTAAAGGCTGAAAAAATTAAATTAAAAATTAAACTACAAAACGTGCAAAGGTTGTTTCTTTGGCACAGTATATCCTCTTTGAGTCAGACATGTGACAGTCAGATTAAAGTCTGGTCATGACTAACATGGAAAGTGACTAACCAGAGTTTATTTTGTTTTTATTTTGCTTTAACAATGTATCATGTTTGCGTCCAATGTGGGGTTATATAATAGATGATACTACAAGATTGTGGCATACATAAAGGTGGGATAAATCTTCTAAATAGGTGTTGTTTTATATTTAGACCTGACTAAATAATCTAAACTATAATATAAACTTTATTTTATAGCTGGATGTTATGTCCAAAGTTGTCTCATTTGTGTCTGTTTCTTATGTTTTCATTAATTTTATGAGAAACATCAGAGAAAGCTGATATATGCTGTACATGAAAAATAACTGAGAACTCTTTGAAAGAGTAACATCTGAGCAAATATTTTTCCGGGGCAACATTCTCAAGAACTAGAGACAAAGATAACACTTAACCCAGTCATATAAACACACCAACAAAGAGGGCTGATAAGACCAAACACATGCCACTGTCCTTTATATTCTTTACACACACGCATTTGTAAACCAGTTTCGGCTTCACAATGTTTGTAACAGGTTCTGTATTTTGATTTTGTGGTTATATTGCAAGACCAGTATTTTGGTGAAATGTTCTGTCAATCACTAATCGCTGACTGTATAATAATCCCACAGATAGGGTGATATTGTGTGTGTGTGTGTGTGTGTATGTGTGTGTGTGTGTGTGTGTGTGTGTGTGTGTGTGTGTGTGTGTGTGTGTGTGTGTGTGTGTGTGTGTGTGTGTGTGTGCATGTTTGTCCCAGGTAAATGCTAGACATTCTCCACATTTCTGCACCTCAGTGTTACTCACAATCTTCCTTCTTTTCCAAGTGACCATGTTTATTGTCCACTGCGTGTATGTGTGTGTGTGTGTGTGTGTGTGTGTGTGTGTGTGTGTGTGTGTGTGTGTAGGCACGTGAGTTTGGTTATGTGGATGTGTAAATTAAAATTATTAATAAGTGTGCCATTAAACTATCATCTAACTAAACTACAGTCATTTATTACAATTAAAGGGATGGTTCGGAGTAGAATTGATTTCATTGCTATGCACTCCGAAGCCCATCTAAATACCCCATCCAAAGTTTTTTTTACCTTAGTCAAACATTTATGGAGATATTAGAGTTTTTCGAATTGCTTGTTACAGGAGTGAATGGTACATGTGATGTATCTCGTAAATTGCACCACTAAACGTGCAAGTAATCTTACCAAACTTGTACAGTAGTGTAAATAGGTTATGTACTCACAAAACGCTGCATCAGAACATTTGTAAGTCCACCATGAGTGTTTTAAAAACACGTTTTAGCCGAGAACTACTAGTCTCAGAAACTACAAGTCGACATCACTTCCCTGGTTTGAAAAAAGCACGTAAAAGTCCTCCTACTACATCTGTCTGCATGTCAACTTGTAGGAGGACTTTTACGTGCTTTTTTCAAACCAGGGAAGTGACGTCGACGTGTCGCCATTTGTAGTTTTTGAGACTAGTAGGGATCGGCTAAAACGAGTTTTTAAAACACTCATGGTGGACTTACAAATGTTCCGATGCAGCGTTTTGTGAGTACATAACCTATTTACACTACTGTACAAGTTTGGTAAGATTACTTGCACGTTTAGTGGTGCAATTTACGAGATACATCACATTCACTCCTGTAACAAACAATTCGAAAAACTCTAATATCTCCATAAATGTTTGACTAAGGTAAAAAAAACTTCGGATGGGGTATTTACATGGGCTTCGGAGTGCATAGCAATGAAGTCAATTCTACTTCTACTTTAAAATGTTATTTTTTCAAAACTACTTGTAATGGTTTAATTAGGCCACACTGTAAAAAGTTTTTACCAGATTCAACTTAAAAACCTAAGTTCAGCAGCTGCCTTAAAATTTTAAGTTAAATCAGCTTAAAACTACAAGTCATTTTAACTTATTACAATGAAAATGAGTTGATTTAACTTGTGAGTTGAAATGACTTAAGTTGATTTAACTTAAAATTTTAAGGCGGCTGCTAAACTTAAGTTTTTTAGTTGATACTGGTGAAAACGTTTTACAGTGCACATATTTATTTACTAGCAAAATGCCTGAAATGGTATACATGCATATTTTATAAAAAATGTTTATCTTTATTTTATGTTTTTTTTTTCAGGGTTGCTCTCCTAGATTGCATCATTGTATTGGGCCAACAGTTATGCTGTTTAATTTCCTACTTTCTGCAGTAAAGAATAAGGTAAAGATAGATTAACTTAATCAAGACATATGCAGTTATATTAATACACTACCATTTAGTTCACATACCATGCAAGTTTTTTGTTTCTTCAGAAAGACATTAATACTATTAGTCAGCACTAATTAATGAAAATTGATGACTTTTACATGGTTACAAAAAAAGATTTCACCATTTCTGTAAAAAATATTAAGTAGTATACTGTTTTCAGCACTGTGATGATAATAAGAATATGAAAACATAAGAAATGTTTCTTCAATGTTTCAATGTAAATTTCCTACTGTAAATATATCAAAACGTAATTTTTGATTAGTAATATGCATTGCTAAGAACTTAAACTGGTCAACCTTAAAGACAATTTTCTAAATATTTAGATTTTTTGCACCCTCAGATTCCAGATTTTCAAATAGTTCTATCTTGGCCAAATATCGTCCTATCCTAACCAACCATACATCAATGGAAAGTTTATTTATTCAGATTATGCATTGACCCTTATGACAAAAAAATGACCCTTACGGCTGGTTTTGTGGTCCAGGGTCACAAATATTAATAAATACATTACAATCAGTTTGTGAACCAGTTCATAAATATTAGGCCTATAAAAGACCACCACTCCTCTCCAGGAATTTGCTTTATGTGATTTTCTGACCTATAAGTCTTAACTGGGTGTTTCTTTATATTTAAAGTTACTCCCATACTGAATGTGAGTTACACAAGGAAGCAAACCTAGAATGATCTCATTGCCATCAACAAAGCTGTGTGTCACAAACTTGCAGTATAGACAGCTTTGTTCATTATAAAAATAAAGGTTCTTTAAAAAAACTTAGATTTCTTTAAGAACAGTTTTTTAAATTCTTCAGTTGGTTCTTTAGAGATTATTGATGTTACATTATGGCCGATGATACATGGGGCAACTTTTCCAAGGCAACTTTTTTGAGCAATGTTGCTTGGGCACTTTCTATCTGGATACTTTAGAATGTCCGTGGGCCTTGTCTCTCACCTGGTTGGCCGTTGACAGCAACATTTCTCAAAAAGTTGCCCCATGTATAATCAGCATATGAGTTCTTCTGATCCGTGATTTGGTTGTGTGTTCTTCAAATCATAGGCCATACTGTACATAATGCAAAGTTTTAGTACTAACCACTGGACTGAATGGCCTAAACTTTAAAAGGCTTTCTTTAGACTGTAAAACCCCATTTTGGAACTTTTATTTTTAAGCATGTAATGGAAGTGTTCTAGTGTGAAACACATTATGTGTGAACTGTCCCTGAGAAGAAGAAAAAAAAACATTCTGAGGACATTTATAATGAAGTGAAATGGGTTAGTTAAGACTTCATGAAGATAAAACTCCCACGTCATGTCAAAATGCCAGGTCTGTCACACGCTTATTAAAACACTGAAACAGAGGAGCTGAGCAAACATTTCACATTTTAAATCTGACATCAACCATGTACTCAGAGACCATAACAACCCCTGTACAGACAAAATATACACATGTACAACTAGACAGACGACAAGGAGCCCAAGGTGTACAGATATAGTTCTGCGTGGGAAAGGTCATTCAGGTTATCAAACATAGCTATAGGGTGTGAAAATACAGCAGAGTGTTCTAGCTGTAGTTTTGCACCATATTTAACATTGATGACCAAAAGGTAACACCATATAGTTTTTACCTTATCTGCTTCTTTTAACATAAGTGAAAATGCATCACTGACCATGTTTTGTAAGGTCAGTAAACTTTGGGAAAAGCTAAATGTTATTTCCCTGGATCTACCCTGTAAAATAATGACATCTATGATTTGTTTTGCTCTGTAGAAAAATAATTGTAGCAGTTTTTCTTTGTCAGCAGGGAATACTATTTTTTTGTTAATATGTATTATCATAATGTAATATTGAATAATGTAAATATACCATACGTATATTACAGATTAAGGGTCAACCGATTATCAGCACCGATATTAAAGAGAACCCTGGGTATTATGACATGTATGGCTTAATATAACGTAAAAGATGTCTCTTACTGAAATATGTAGTGGAAAACCCATGAAACATTTACGTTATTTAAAAATCCACATTGTTTTATACATATTTTGGACTATGGGGGGCGTCATTATGATGTAAAATGGTTGCACTCGGTAAGCTACCGCCGCTACCTGTTGTTATTTTGACCGCAACACAATTCAGAATACACAACTCTAAAAATAAAATACTAATACTGCGACCATAGCTACTGAAAGAGCTTACAGGTTGTGATGGATATACGCAAAGGCTTAAAGCAAATGGAGAACCATCGATTTTCCCCTACAAGGAGTCTGATCACCCTGGATATTGAGTGAAATCCACACTGAGAAACTCCTTCAGCGGCTGCGGCGTTGGCATGTTTGCATCCTGCCAGTATGGCATCTAGCGTTTCTTGTCTCTGCTGTTAGTAAGCTCTTTCAATAGCTGTGGTCTACTAAAAGCCTCAAAGGCATCAAGGCTAAAGTGGAGAGAACAAAGACTTGGGTCTTTAGAAAGTTTTATTTGTCCACAGGCATCTTCCTTTTTTGCTCCTCTGCGTATCGCTTCGTCATCACTTCTCTTGTTGTCATTCGACTGAATATTACAACCAAAAGCCACACAATGTGGCATTGTATGAGTTTATTATAATCTGAGTTGTGTTGCATTAAAAATAGCGGCAGTAGCTCACTGTGTGCAGACATTTCATGTTATTGAAATAATTAGTGCCCCCCATAGTCCAAAAATATGTATAAAACGATGTGCATTTTTTAAATAGCTTAAGTCTTTCATGGGTTTTCTACTACATATTTCAGTAAGAGACATCATTTACATAATATTAAGCAATACAAGACTTAATCCCCGAGGTTCCCTTTAAGCATTTTTATAGTTATCGTTATCGGTAATTGTCTAAGTTAAAAGCATTTAACGAAAGTTTTTGTCAGAGCCCTTGTTATTCTTCAAAATATTGGTTATCGGTCTGCTTGATCTGTAATAATCAGTATCAGCATTGGCCCTGAAAAACACACAACAGTCGACCCCTGCTACAGATTATAATTAAAATATAAATTTTAATACTAAAATTATATTTACTACTTTTCAAAAGTGTGGGGTCAAGAAAAACAGTAATATTGTGAAATATTATTACAATAAAAAAAAAACAGTTTTATTATATTTGTATATGTATTTATTTTTTACGTGTACAGATATTGTTTTTGAGTTGGATATCATTTATTCCCATGATGGCAAAGCTGAATTTTCTTCAGTGTCACATGATCCTTCAGAAATCATTCTAATATGCTGACTAATATTCTGACTTGTCTTTCTTTCTTGTTGTTATTCTGTATTCACATGTTAAAATTAAGGGTGTGACCTTTTATACAACATCTGGCAGTATTAAAACTTCACATATTCCAATTTTTGTTTGTATGTGTAAAAGCATTTGGGGAGACATTTGGGGTCAGGGACATTATGGAGAGGGGTTTGCCTGTCCACCCCAAATGAAGCTTTGCAGCCATTTGCACGGTTCCCTGAGAACCACCAGGCCACACACACACATACATGCAAACACAAAGTCACAAGCTTAGGAAGTGTGTGTTGCTTTCAACATGAACATGTTATTTGCCTTTCTGAATTTCTTTGTCAAAATATATTCTGATGACTCTGTCATTTATCTTGTGTCAAGCGAAATGGCTCCAGCACTATTAGTAATAGGTTTTCACACATGTGTGAGCACAGACACATATACAGTGATGTCTCAGAGGCAAAGGTGACAGACTGCAATGAGAAACACGTCAGCCATCAGCTGAAAAATCATCATCAGGTGGATCACTTTTGGTCCATTTTAGGGCCACTATATTAAAGTTTTTTTAAATCCAATAGTCATAATGCTATCTGACTTTTGCAGAATGATGATGTCACCTTCCCCACAACGGTTCACGCGCTGGAATGTTAGCAGCGCCGGCGCTCCACACACACACACACACCACGCACTGCGCGTAGGGCACCAAATGCCTGGGGGGGCACCAAAAAATCTGGGTTGTGAAAAATCATCACAACAAATAACAAATAAAATATGTCTAAAGCATGTTGATATACAAAAGCAAGTTCAGGTATAAAACAATGTTAATTTCAACATTAAACTAATATAAAAGTGTTTATATTCACCGCCTGTGTTTTATCCTATTGGTAATTATTGTAAAATAAACGCTAAAGCGCTTGTGTCTAGCAAGGATGAAGTTGCCGATTGCCATTTCCTCTTTGGACGCGCCTTTAAAGAAAAATTAATCTTTACAGACAACATAATGAAATAGTTTTCGTTTTTGATTTGTTCTATTTCGTTGAGTAATAATTTAAAGCTTTCTATAAATACATGTATCTTGTCTGTGAGTTATGTATTTGCTGAGAAGAACTCCTGTTGAGATGACATGAAGGAATCATGTTTGTTTTCAACGTTTCAAGCACCGTTTGCAACGTTTTGTTGATATTGTGAGTGCACACAAATAAAAGTAGACCCTTTACAGTTCCGAATAATGTATTACTCTTACCTTTATGAGCAAAAATGACGGAATTTTTTAAATTGTTTCCACTGCAAAAATGCAAGTTATTGCGCTGGCGCCTCCATGTCCTGCAAAGCGGCTCTCCGTACAAACGATTGCATTTGTGCCTAATACCACACATTTATATTATTTTAACGTTGAAATGAACATTGTTTTATACTTTAACTCTTTTAGGCCTAGATCTATATTTATTTTAGGCAAGTCATGATTATCTGAGAAGGCAAAATTGATCAAACACAATATGATCAACTCATTCTCTGCCGCTGGCCGCTTGGTCGTTACTTTAAAAATCAAAAACTTATATTTAACGAACAAAAAATGCTCCAAACGTTTTTTCTAAATTAACTTAATAAAAACGAATGAAATATAATCACGTTACGTTACATACAAAACTGGACTATTTTAAAGGGGTGCTATTATGCTTTTTCACTTTTTGAACTGTAGCCAGTGTGTGGTGTGTACGTTTGGGCATTAAAAACATCTACAAAGTTACAAATCTCAAAGTCCACTCCAAAGGGAGATATTTAGTTTTTAAAAAGTCCCTTTTCAAGAACTACAACGAACGGCTCATTTGGACTACAGCGTTTGTTTTCCGCATGCAATGATGTCACAACGCGGTATCCCGCCTACAGAAATTCAGTTCGTTAGCGGGTTGGGGATTCGCCTAACTTTAGCATGTATTACGGACAGCCGCTTCTGGGATGCTTCAGCGAGCCGCAGGTCGTCTCAGCTTTAACTAAAGAGTCCGCGAACTGCTCCGGAATCCATGCTGGATCCGCACCATTGACGTGCGATATAGAGGTTTCAAACACACGCAGAGTCGCGGCTGATGTAAACACGAAGATTGACTACTAATGATCATCCGTGCACGCGTTGAAGTCGCGCCGTAGACGTGCAGTGTGTGGTAAGACATTTATTCATCATACAGTGTAGATATCTTCACTAGCCTTATGGTTTCGGGCATGTAAATAATAAATACATTAGCACAATAATGATAATATCATGTATCGGTGATCTCGCAGGCTGATGATAGGACCAACAATACTGTAGCATTTTATTAACTCACCTTTCATGCATCCTAGGTGTATATGACTTCCTTCTTTCAGACGAATGCAATCGGAGTTACATTAAAAATAATCCTAGCTCTCCCAAGCGTTAGAACTGAACGGTATAGACGAGTGTTTCTCTCCATCAGTCCAAAACAAGTCGATCCATAATAAAAAAACTGCCTCACATGGCTCCGGGGCAGTCGGTAAAAGCCTCCTTTAGTGATCCGATGTGTTTTTGTAAGAAAAATATCCATATTTAAAACGTAAGAATCACTTTAATCTAGTTTGCTGCTTTGGGAAGGGCGCGGCAGGGCGGAACGCAGTCTACGCTGTTTGCCAATCACAACGCAGTGGGACTTCTGACCAATCACAATACATTTGGTTTTTCGGAAGGCGGAACCCGGAATTAATCGAGCCGTTTGTGTCAGCCTCAGGAGAAAACTATTGTAATAATGTAAATTATGTGAAAAATGATGCGTTTTTCGAACCACCAAGCATGACAGCATGTTCAAGTACACCCCCAAAACAAAATAAAGACTTTGTAAAAGAGCATAATAGGACCCCTTTAATAGCTGAAACAATAGTGCAGGGCTCTTATGTGTGTGACAGCAATGCTCACCGTAAATAATACTAATAATTGTAATTATTATAATTATTATTTTAATTTGTAGACCAAATAAATGGGTGCACTTAAGACAGTAAACTGTTTATAACGAATGCTTGATTTTTAAATAACCTTTTACAGCTTTGGAAATGTGTTATACTATTCATTCTTAACACGTAGACGAATTTTGGCGATTTTAAGCTTTTCACCCAGAGTTAGATGCATGCTTCACTGTTAATGTTATTATTAAATAAGGCCTCTTATTACATTGCATTCAGTTTGAGAGCAAAGGAATGACAACATAACCTGTAAATTGTTTGTTTTGTATTGCTTTTTACTTTTTCCTCTCCAAACTCTATCGTTTTTTACAAAATTCAGGCGATTTTATATTTTGAAAAATAAGGCAAAGCCGTTTGAACCGCGCTCTTCAATTATTATTTTATTTTAGTGCGTTAAAGTCATAGACTGTAAAAAATATGGACGTAGTGTCCGTGACGTCATCCGTAGGTAACCTAAGAGAACCTAACTAAGAAATTCTGAATGGTTGTTATTCCTTTGGTGGTGGTGGGTGGGTGGTTGGTTTGTGCTTAGGGCACCCAAATGGCTAGCGCCGGCCCTGAATGTTAGAGGCTGTTGACCGAGGCAAAGGATTGTGGGTAGTGTGTACGGAGGAACATGGAGGTGTAAGGGGTGAGCCATCTGCCTCACACACTCAAAGTAAACTCCTACAGCTAAACACACAAGCCACCCACCCACTGCACACACACTCACACACAGTGGGTCAAACACGATGGCACCGGCAATACTGTACGCATCACATTTAGACAAGTTCACACACAGGGTCAGATAGTTTTGTGATAACTTACTGACAACAAGGTATGCTGGTAGTAAACTGACTGTACAGTATGTCCACTGCGGGAAAGACAGACAGTGAGGGTATGTATGGTGGGAGACAGTAACACAGTAATGTGAAGTACACTGCACACATGCAGAATACACACAGTCACACAGACACATTATTACAACATTAATCCTCTACAGTGACCTTTTCTTGAATCTCTAAGACACAACACACACAATTTGTGTGTGTTAGCACTTTAGTATTTGGTATTGGGTTCATTTAAATTAAACTTTCTGTTCTTGGATTAATAGTAACAAATTATAAACATATAAATCCAACTGATTATGAATATGTGATCCTGGACCACTTAAGTCACACCGGTGTATTTGTAGTAATAACTAAAAATACATTGTATGGGTCAGAATTATATTAAAATGTAATTTTTGATTAGTAATATGCATTGCTAAGAACTTAATTTGGACAACTTTAAAGGAGACTTTCTCAATATGTTTTTTTGTACCCTCAGACTCCAGATTTTCAAATAGTTGCATCTCAGCTAATATTATCTTTCAGGGTAAATCTTTGTGGTTCAGGGTCACATATTGGTGTTGGAAAAATTGAAACAATTTGTTTGGATTTGAAAGTCCTCTCTGTTATGGGGTGATAATTTAAAGTATAAATTATGTATAATGTACAGAAACAGCCAGGGACATTTTGTGTTTTTTATTTAATATGGTAATATGGTATGGCTTCCATTAGGGGTGTGACGAGACACTTATCTCACGAGACGAGACGAGACGAGATTTTGGGTTCACGAGAACGAGACGAGATTTTTTAACTTTTTTAAAATAAATCCTCAATGATGAAATATATAGGGGACAATAGTATTTTATTCAACAAAAAACACAAAATGCAAAAAAAATTAAATAAATGTAGGTGCATTTTGATATGAACTTGTACTTTATGAAATTAAACTTATATTTTAATGAATTATATGCAGTAATAAAAATGCTGCATGATTCTGGGTAAACTGAAAAACAATTGTCTTTTATAAACTGGAGATCACGATTCTGAAGAAAAAAAGGATTAGAAAATTAAACAAAATTACATAATTTACTAGTGGTTCTGAAATAATGTTCATTGCTTAAGTCTGAAAAAAAAAATGAAGGAGCCCGTGTCTCAATTAATAAAGACTTTCACTATTGGAATCTCTTGAATGTTTAATTCAATGAAAAATACTTTTTTTAAACGTGCAGTTGTCGCCCTCTCCTGGTGAAGAGAATAAACGTTTCTCTACATACGTGTTATATTTTCGTTTTTGATCGCTACTGTAGACAATAAGTGTTTATATCCAAACTATAAGCTTTTATCCCAGTACTTATGTTATTTAAATGTCTGTAACAAAGACATGATGATGATTATGTGGTTAAAAAGACTGTTTGTGTTGCTTTCTGAAACCATAGCAGTAAGAATGCAGATTTGAATGTCTTCAATAACTTTCACATCGGCGTCAGTGGAGCGTGAAACAGTTGTAATAGACAATGCTGAATCGTTGTCATTCATGAATAAGATCGCATGGGTGTTTGAATAGAGATCGTGATATTTAACTATTAGTCATGCAGCCCTAATGTAAACACTGCAAAATGTTTTGCCATGATATCGCCACGTTCTCGCGAGACCAGTCAGATCTCGCGGGACACATCGGAGTCTCGTGAGATCTCGTGTTCTTCTTCTTTTTTTTTTTTCTTTTTCACCTATACACTATGCCGTTCAAAAGTTTCAGGTCAGTAAGAATTTATGAAAGTCTCTTATTCTCCACAAAGCTGCATTTAATGAATCAAAAACAAAGTAAAAAGTTCTAAAGTTGTAATATTGTAAAGTATTGTTGATAGTAAGTGGTACATTATCCTTCAGAAATCATTCTAATATGCTGATTTGGTGATCAAGATATATCCTTTTATTATTGTTATTATCAATGTTAATACTTATGTGGAAACCGTGATACATTTTTCAGGATTCTCTGATGAATAGAACGTTATTTATTTGAAAGAACAGCATTTATTTGAAAAAGAAATTTAATGTAACAATGTAAAAAAATATTTACTATCACTTTTGATCAATTTAAAGGATTAGTTCCAGAATAACATTTTTTTTTTGACTATAAATAACCTTTTCTGCATTTGAAAGGTTCCATGGATGGTCAAGGTTCTTCATAGAACCATCAATGCCAATAAAGAAGCTTTATTTTTAAGAGCATTCCTCGTGTCATCCAAGATGTTCACGTCTTCCTTTCTTCAGTCGAAAAGGAATGAAGGTTTTTAAGGGAAAACATTCCAAGATTTTTCTCCATATAGTGGATTTCAATGGGACCCAATGGGTTGAAGGTCCAAATTGCAGTTTCAATGCAGCTTCAAAGGTCTCTACATGATTCCAGCCGAGAAATAAGTATCTTATCTAGTAAAACGATTGGTCATTTACTAAAAACATTATAATTTATGTACTTTTTAACCACGAATATAAACGTATTATCTCAATTTCACGCATTACGTAGCCATGTTGGCAAGGTCACGCGTGACATATAGGCAGAAGTACTGTTTTTTGCTCTATAGCAGTGGTTCTCAATCCTGGTCCTGGGGGACCCCTGCTCTGCACATTTTGCATGTATCCCTTATTTAACACACCTGATTGAGATCATCAACTCATTAGGAGAGAAGATCCATGAACTGAACTAACGAGCTGATGATCTCAATCGGGTGTGTAAATAAGGGAGACATGCAAAATGTGCAAAGCAGGGGTCCCCCAGGACCAGGATTGAGAACCACTGCTCTATAGAGTACACAGATGAAGACTTTTCCAACATGATTACATAATGTGTGGAGAGCTAGTGAGAAACCAAATTTGTGGTTAAAAAGCATATTCTTTTTTTTTTTTTTTTTTTTTTTTTTTAGAAAATGACAGTTTTGCTAGATAAGACACTTATTCCTGGGCTGGGATTGTGTTGAGCCCTTTGAAGCTGCATTGAAACTGCAATTTGGACCTTCAACCCGCTGATCCCCATTGAAGTCCACTATATGGAGAAAAATCCTGGAATGTTTTCCTCAAAAACCTTGGTTTCTTTTCGACTGAAGAAAAAAAGACTTGAACATCTTGGATGACATGGGGGGTAGTTAATTATCAGGAACATTTTATTCTGGAAGTGAACTAATCATTCTGATAAGCTTTTTTTCTATTGAACAATATTCAAAGACTGCAAGTGGATCCTCAATAGCATTAAAATGCATTGTTTTTGTAGCTGTACAGCTTACAAACACTAGTACCTTCTTCTCAATCTAATCTGATGAGAATGTGTGTACAGTCCATTATGAAGTTATTTCAGAGAAACAAACTTTTGCTGCCTGCTGTCAGACTAAAACTTTTAAAACAACCTCTGGGAGCCCTAAGTCTTACTGGTGACAGGTTTAGGTCTCCATGGCGATGGCTTTACAAGTCCCAGAAGGAGCAGCCAATCAGCCGCAGTTCTCCACAGCAAGAACAGATTCCGGTCAGGTCAGTTGGGGGGGGACCTCACACACACTCATTCAAAAACACTTTGACGCACACAAATACACACTAAAAATGTGCCGATGCATGATTAGTAGTTCATTAATTTTTTTTCAGTGAAAAAGGGCCTGAACCACCTGGGCTGGAGTGTTTAATGATGTGTGCGGGGTTGGGTACATTTACAAAAATGATTTGAGGTACTTTTGGTTTGCCCTTTGAGGCTTGACGTCCCACGATAGGTTTCCGTGGTAATGACTGCATGCTTTCTGCATTGTGAGGCCTCATAATACAGAACAACAGCAGCTGTGGGAATGTAGCAATTTTATTGCCATTGTTGACTATACAATCTACGAAGACCCTGTCACCTAGGCAACCTGGCTTACCAACACATTTAACATAGCTAATCGTAAACAGTACAAATATTTACAGATAAGTATGACACTAACCAGCTGCACTGGCAAGCTACACCTTTTAGGAATGTTAAAGATTTTTTTTTACATGAATTATCTGTTTTTATCATTGAACATTATGTTTAATAGCAAGCTTTTTAGCATAAAAGGGATTTCTTTACATTATTTATTCATTAAAATATTTAATGAAATAATATAATTATTTGTCAGTGCACTGTTATATTATTTATATACTGTTCGAATTTTTTATAATATTGAATTTGTTTTTATTGCTATATTTTTTGTTATAATTTTGTTAAATGCCTTTGTCATACAGTCAAATATTTTGAGCAGTTTTTGTTTGTTTTTAAGAAGTCTCTTCTGCTCACAAAGCCTGCATTTATTTGATACAAAGTACATCAAAAACAGTACAATTACAGTAATATGTCTACTATTTAAAATAACTGTTTTCTATTTGAATATATTTTAAAATGTAATTTATTACTGTGATTTCAAAGCTGAATTTTTAGCGTCATTACTTCAGTCACATGATCCTTTTGCTGCTCATATTATGTTGAAAACAGCTGAGTACAATTTTTTTTTCAGATTTCTTTGATGAATAAAAAAGTTCAGAAGAACAGCATTTATCTGAAATAGATTTTGTAACATTATAAATGTCTTTATCATCACTTTTGATCAATTTAAAGCATCCTTGCTAAATGAAAGTAGTACTTTCTATTAAAAAAGTATACTGACTCCAAGCTTTTAAATAGTATGGTGTATAATGTTACAAAAGCTTTTTATTTCAGATAAATGCTGATCTTTGGATCTCTCTATTCATCAAAAGAATCCTAAAAAATGTACTCAACTGTTTTAAATATTGATAATAATTATAATAATAATAATTAGCATATTAGATGTGACACTGAAGACTGAAGTAATGATGCTGAACATTTAGCTTTGATCATAGGAATAAATTAAATATTTAAATATATATTCAAATATATATTTATATATATATTTGTATCAAATAAATGCAGGCTTGGTGACCAGAAGAAACTTCTTTAAAAACATAAAAAATATTACTGTTCAAAAACTTTTGACTGGTAGTGTATATATGTTACTATTTAAGTTTAATGTGTTTAGCAACATTTTGGCATGGTGTAAAAGTATTTTTCATTATCCTAATTATAAAGTGTTACCATTTGTTTTTATTTCAGTTTTAGCTTTTATTTATTTCCACATTAGGGTTCTGACAGATACTTCTGTCAGTAAAATATGTATTTAATTATGATGCACTGAAAGACTATAACAATAGCAATAGCAATAAGAAATAGTGGTAACAGCTGTGACTTCACATCTGAGAGACTTTGGATCTTATTTATGGCAGTATTAATTCCCTTTCCTCTATTACTCAAACTTTTTCTTTCCTGCCGGAAACCCTAAAACAGATGCCAGGACAGTGTGTGTGTGTGTGTGTGTGTGTGTGTGTGTGTGTACCTGGTATTCATCACGTTGTGGGGACCAAATGTCCCCACAAGGATAGGAATACCAGTAGATTTTGACCTTGTGGGGACATTTCTCAGGTCCCCATGAGGAAACAGGCTTATAAATCATGCACAATGAGTTTTTTTGATGAAGTAAAAGTGTGCACAATCTCCTGTGAGGGCTAGGTTTAGGTGTAGGGTAGGTGTAGGGCGATAGAAAGTACGGTTTGTACAGTATAAAAACCATTACGCCTATGGAATGTCCCCATTAAACATGTAAACCCAACATGTGTGTGTGTGTGTGTGTGTGTGTGTGTGTGTGTGTGTGTGTGTGTGTGTGATTAGCAAACATGCTCACAGCTAATTGAGTTTTGTGCCTTTGTGAAAAAGTGTGTGAATGCTCACAGTATTAGGGAGAGTCCTATCCTTATAGGGTGCTAGTTTAGCTAAGTGGTTGTGATAAAACTTTAAAATCATTAGCTAGAGTAAACACAAGATTTGTAATCAATTTTGAAGTCAGTCACTTCAGACTTTCTGAAAGGTTTCTAAATAACCCATGTGTCTGATCTTCTGCACGTGTACAAGTTCAGCACTTCATAATACATTTCCCTGTGGGTTTGTTTCATACAGCTGTCACTGCAAAGGGTAATGACGTGTTGGTCAAACACAGTGAATGAATGGAAAAGCAGGCAAGAAAGAAATTACAGTTGATACAGACTGAGGAAGGCTTAGAAAACCATTTTGTTTCACATGGTGGCGTCACAGTGGACACACTCTACCCCCACTTCAGTCCACAAAGCCCTGTAATTGACTGTTCATTAACACAGGGCTGAGGGCAATATCAGCCTGTTTCCCACACTGATTACCAAAGGCTAAGTAGACTGATTGTACCTGTCCCCATAGCGACCCTATACTCCTCTTCTCCAACTAATATGCATGTGGTGTTATGTCCCAAAATTCAGATCTAATATCTGCACTAGTGAACACTAATGTTCACTTGTGATTGCAGATGGCTTAAGTCCAATATCATATTAATTGTAAATCACTATAATATGAAACCATTTGCCTTTTTTTCTATTAAGGCACAATGCAATACATAAAATCAGAAAATAAATCACTATATATAGTGTGAATGACCAGCAAGGATGCTTTAAATTGATTAAAAGACATGTATAAAGTTACAGATTTCTATTTCTAATAAATGCTGTTCTTTTGAACTTTCTATTCATGAAAGAATCCTGAAATAAAAATTACAGTTTCTAAAAATATTTACCAGCACAACTGTTTGAAACAGTTATATTATAAAAAAAATGATCATTTCTTGAACACCAAATCGGCATATTAGAATAATTTCTAAAAGATCATGTGACACTGAAGCCTGCAGTAATGATGCTGAAAATTCTCCTTACACTCACACAGACAAGACAAGAACAAGTTTTGGTTCCACAAAGAACCATTCAGTCAAAGGTTCTTTAAAGAACCATCTCTTTCTTACCTTTTTAGAATTTGAAGAACCTTCTTTTTCCACAAAAAAAAAAAAAAAAAAAAAAAACCTTTTGTGAAACAGAAAGGTTATTCAGATGTTAAAGGTTCTTTATGGAACCATTTAGACAAAAAAGGTTCTTCTATGGCTTCGTGAAGCACCTTTATTTTTAAAAGTGTAGCCATCACAAGAATTAATTACATTTGAAAATATGTTAAAATAGAAAACAGATATCTTAAACCAATAATATTTCACAATATTTCTGTTTTTACTGTATTTTTTATAAAGCCTTGGCAAGCCTTAGAAAGGCTTTCGAAAACATTTAAAAACTATCGTCCTCAAACACTTTTATATTATATTATATTATATTATATTATATTATATTATATTATATTATATTATATTATATTATATTATATTATATTATATTATATTATATATAATGTTACAAAAGATTTCTATTTTAGTTAAATGCTGTTCTTCTGAACTTTCTATTCATCAAAGAAACCTGAAAAAATGTAACTGTTTTTAACATAATAATAAATGTTTTTTTTATTTTTTATTTCTGAAGGATCATGTGACTGGAGTAATGATGCTAAAAGTTCAGCTTTGAAATTACGGGAATAAATGACATAATATTTTCAAATAGAAAAATATTATATCCAACACATGGAACTAGTGAGTAACAACAGTCAGTTTAAATATTTAAAATATAACTTAAGTGGAAATATTTTTTTCACGTTTCGAGTCAGGAGACTTACAACTTTCCAGCTATAATCCTAACATTGCAGCCCTGCCTCAATTGAGAATGTGGTGACTAATGAGTGAATAGGAAAGTCTATAGACATCTTGTACCACAGTAAGGGGTGTAGCTTCCCATCACTAGTCAGCGATTTTGGAAAATCAAACAAATGTCAGTGTCTACCCTGAAAACACTGCACCTTTATACTGTCACATGTTCATCCATACTGTAGCCATCTCTCTCTGTCTGGCTCTCTTCTCCCTCCCCTGCTCACTGACTCCACCCTGCTGTGGATAAAAGGTGGCTGCTGCAGACTATCTCCTGTATCCAGTTCGCATTGGTCAGTTGGTCAAGGTGTGTGTTTCAGGGACTTGCTGAGTGTGAGCTTGAGAATCTTTGAGATTATCTCCTCCTACGGCTGTTCTAAGAAAAGGTAAGGGAATACGCTTTTATATTTCTCATCTTTTTTCATCTGTAACTGCTTGTCTTGATGCTTATTGATATACACTGTAAATTGCAAAACTTTTGCAAAAATGATTATCAAGCAGACAAGTAATATCAAATGTGGAAATTGTTGTTTAATGAGAGTAGATATACAACTAAATACAGCCTTTCCACATTTTATATAGCCTAATTCTTATCTGTATTGGGTGTTGAATATCAAAATGAAACTTTCACTGCACTGATTGTAACAGCCAAAGATGTGAAAATGTGTTTCATTTTTGAAGGTAATACGCTATTTATCTTTGGACTCTAATCATATACTCTATCAATCAAAAGTTTTGAACTGTTTTTGAACAGTAAGATAAGTCTCTTCAGCTCACCAAGCCTGCATTTATTTGATCCAATGTACAGAAAGTTCTAAAATATCTCTATATTTCTATTTGAATATATTTTAAAATGTAATTTATTCCTGTGATTACAAAGGAGAATTTTCAGCATCTTTACTCCAGTCTTCAGTGTCACGTGATCCTTCAGAAATCATTCTTATATGCTGACTTGCTGTTCAAGAAACATTTAATTATTATTATTATCATCATCAATATTTAAAACAGTTGAGTGCATTTTTTTCAGGCTTCTTTGATGAATACAAAGATTCAAAGATCAGCATTTCGTCACCTTAGAATTATAAGGTTCTATCTAACATTTTTGTCAAAATTGAGTTAGTCACATATTCTTATTCTGTGACAACTTCTTTTGTAAGCTGTGTACATTTTTGGCCTTTTTTTAGAAAACAAAAATGATTCTATCTACAGAAGTATATGGAATGCAAAAACTTTGAAGCTCAATATTTCAAAAGTGCTCAGAATGCAGATTGAACCTTACAATTTTAAGGTGACGATTTATCTGAAATAATTTTGTAACAACATAATAATAATAAAAAATGTTTTTTGAGCAGCAAATCAGAATATTAGAATGATTTCTGAAGGATCATGTGACTGAAGTATGATGCTAAAATTCAGCTTTGAAATCATGGGAATAAAGTACATTTTAAAATATATTCAAATGGAAAACAATTATTTTAAATAGTAAAAATATTTCACAATTTTACTGTTTTGCTTTGGATCAAATAAATGCAGGTTTGGTGAGCAGAATACACTTCTTTAATTTGTACTACACAAAATGTGATTCATATAAAGCAAAAATAACTGTTTTGTAGCTTGTTTAATCATTATGAGCGGTTTATACAGTGTGAATTTGTATTTAGTGTACAGTTATACAGAAAACTTTTTATACATCAAATTTATTATAGAAATATTGAGCAGAAACACATGTTGATGCATGATAATAAGTTTTCAGCCAGTTTCTAAGCTAATGTGTTAGCTCCCTCTCCTGGTGGCAGCCATATGGAGTCTTTGCATACACGTGTGATTGTGATAGTGTGTACCTGATAGTGGACTGTAAGTTTAACTCTCAGTTGTCAGAGGAATACAAAGTAGACATCCATTAGAGGCACAATGGGATGTGACTCGTGAAGGGCAGCCTCACGATTCAGCAGAAATAAACCGATTGACAATCTAAAGGTTTCAAAATGCAATAGTGAACTGTGCATGATTTTTGACTTTCAAGTAACTGAAGTTAACAATAGGTTGATGGCAGATTTATTAGCTAATATATGGCCAGTAACCATGCATTCATGCTTATTATGTGTTTGCACTCCTGTCAGTAGTTTAATCGCTACACAAATGTTAAAGGAACCTGACAGCAAAAAACCTCTTCTTATCACTATTTATTTTGCCTCTTTCTGCTAATAACCAATCACTGTCAAAGGGAACCATCAAAGCCAATCAGCTTTCAGTATCACTTTAGTGTGTCAAAAAAAAATTACATGTGAGACCAAAATGTCAATCAAAATTAAGTTAAACTGAAATGATTAATTTGCCATGAGTTCATCTACAGTAGTCAGCATTTGAGGTGGATCAAAACAATACCCGTTCTTGTCTTAGAGCAACTTTGATTAACTTTTTTGATACATTTCAAATGTTGACTACTGGACACTTATGTAAGCAGAAGATAGATGGAAAGGGCCTCTCAAATCAATTGTATAAGCTTATAATGGTATGTATATAGTATGGAGCAGCATAATTTGTTCGCTTTATTTGCTATGTTGAAATGTGTTGCATTGGTGATTAGAGAGATTTTAATGTGTCATTAATTAACTATTATAGTATCTCAGAATTTCTGTACATAAATAGCATTATTATCATTTAATATATAGGTCTTTTTACATATTTATTCATAAATCTAATATATTAATCTATGAGATATATATATTCTTTCTTTTCTACAGACATTCTTCTCTCTCCACACATGCACTTTGAGGCTAGCAGGCCCTTGCTGTGTTTCTCACTCCTATTAACGCTCAGCTGTTAAAATGCTTGAAAGTGACCCAACAGATGTTTAGAGAGAATGAGGACCCTGTTTTACCTCAAAAAGGGCCTGTTTGTTTCACAGCTGGGCTGAGAGTTGCGAATCCCACAGCACAATATAGTCCTCCTGCTACATCATACAGTAGATCAAATGAGACATTGACTGTTTACATATTCTGTAGATTGACTGGCATATGAATTCTTTAAGCACCTTTTGATTGGTCTGCTACAACACAAGAATGTTAGTACAGTCTCTGTCTCATCTGTCTGGTGTTCCTGGAGCACTGTTTATAAATGAATTAATTCAGTTTAGAAATTAAACTCTAATTTTGTTACATTTATGATGATAATAATAATAATCATAATAATTTCCTCTTAATTTGACCATTAGCATCTTCTTTCTTATTAATGGGGTAGTTTCTTGTCACTTGTGTAAAACCAGTCTTATTTCTTCTCAGTTGTAAATTTGTAAATGTAAATTTCTAGTTGAATCAAAATGAGATACTAACCAACTAGTTCAACTAGTCTAGAATCTGTTGGCTTACTGCATCTTGCAAGTCTTCCCTTGGTTTGCACCAAGAATCACCCCTCTCCTTTTTTCCCATAGAGAGGCAGAATAAAAGTGTTGTCATTGATGATTTATGTGTTTCTTTGTGAGCGCACCGCTCTGTAAAGATGGGCGAGAAGGGCGTGAGAGACTGAATGAAATGAAAGACAGAAAGGAATAATGAGGGACTAGGCAGACAAGAACAAGGAAGAATTTCTGTAAACACTGCTAGCCATCTGGGTCTCAGTGAGTGGCTAAATGTGAGTGTTTAACTAGACTTATTTGCTGAGGTGTTCATGTGTTCAGTTACTAAAGCATTGGGATTCCAGAAGAACATTTCACAAATAGCATGGAGGACTTTCATTTTTACTGGGTTCAGAGGTCACGTTTAAAAGTATAGGCTAAATTTAGATGCCACAGAGTTGTCGAATCTCAAATGAAAAAGACTGGAGACTGCATACACTCTTAAAATAAAGGTAATTATTGGCATCAGTGGTTCTTTGAGTAACCTTGAACATCCATGGAACCTTTCAAATGCAGTCAAAAAAGGTTCTTTAGATTTTCAAAATATTCTTAAAAATGGTTACTTTAGGAACTGTTCACTGAAAGGAACAAAAAATAGTTATTTTATGAAATCACTGCAAAAACACTGTTTTTGAACCTTTATTTTTAAGAGTGTAATATGGACGGTGATGTTAGTATTAAAACTGATATTATACTGTTAATTGATAACCAATGCTGTCCAAAAAAATTAGGTTGGTAAGATTAGATTAGATTTGATTTGATTGATTGAATATTGTATCCTATCCTCACAAAGACTGCCTTTATTTGTTAAAAAATACAGTAAAACTCTAATATTATAAAATTTTACAATTTAAAATAACTGTTTTCTATTTAAAATGTGTGATTTATAGAAGTATATCTAATATACTTATTTTGTGCTCAACAAATTATTATTATTAATGCTGAAACTGGTTGTGCTGCTTAAAGGGAACAGCATTTAGTTGTAATAAAAATCTTTTGTAACATTATAAATGTCTTTACAGTAACTTTGCACCAACTTAATGCACCCTTGCTGTATAAAATGTCTTGGGGAAAAAAACTGGCCGCTAACCTTTGAACAGTATTGTAAATTTTTTTTATAAACTAAAACCAAATATGTGCCAAATTTAACATATGATAATAAAAAGTTAATTTAGGTATCACTAAAATATCTAATTTTAACCTTTGTTGAAACTTTCATTTAAATATGGACATTGACATATACATCTTTTTGGTAAATTCATTATTATGTATCAAGGTTTCAGGATGGTATGTTTAGACATAAAAACAAACAAACAAACAAACAAACAAAAAACACATCTCTCATCTTTTAACTAATTGGCAGGATTTGAAGTCGAAGTCCACATGGTAGCTGCTTATTTCTTTCTAATTATGTTTTCCATTAAAATTATGACAATATGTTGATATAATCATTATTGGTAGAGTGTATGTTGTTCTAGTCATTGCAGTGATGCCTAGCCAATAAAAAAGCTAATGTTAATGCTCATGTTAATGATTAATTAGTTTAATGCTTTTCCTCGTTGCAACATTGTCTTTGTTTACTGATTTGATTGTTTTGTTTTTGTGAGTGAATGAGACTATAGGAAGTCCATAGAAAGGCCTGGGAGAGTATGTGGGAGAGTGAAAGAGAGAAAAGAGGCCAGCTGATAGGGTGAAAATGTCTACTCAGTGTTATTCTCTCATATCAACTGAGAGTACATCAAAGATATTTAAATATACTAAGACGGTGAACTTACATTACTTATAAATGGGGGAAAGCACAACGTGCATTATGGTGGAATAAGTCCTGCCTTCTAAATAAAAGAGCCAATCACCAGTTAAAGTCATTGCATCACTGCAGCTTCTATTAGGAGCTCTGCTTGCCATTGAAACAGTCATTGTTCTGAAATGTGTGCTTAGGACTTTGTTGCATTTTCTAAAATATGTTATTTGAAAGTGAGCAGGGCAAGCAGTTTCAGGTCTTCTCCATTCAGGTATATAGGACTTGGTCTTGAATGCCAAAAATAGCTGCCTAAAGCCCCTCAAGGGACATTACATTCATCTCTTTGTTCTTCTTTTCTTCAGTACTTTCTCTTTCTCTTTTTCTCAGACATGGGAAAACTATTTTAGCTATAACTCTCACTCATAATAAAAATACTCACTCAATTTTAGTTACATGTACAAATACACATTTCAGAATGTGTGTGATTTTATTATTATGCTCTTAACAATGTTGTAGCGAACAATAAATTCATAGTTGGATAAAACTATATGCCTTATACCATATAATTTGATCAATTCTGTCAAATCTTTTGATATCATACATTACACTTTATTAGTTAATGGCACATATAAATGTTAATGGTTTTCTAACAAGCTTTGATGTGCAGTGGACAAATCAAATTGCATGATGCTAAATCATCTTTAAAAAAAAATATTTAATGATCATAAAACAGCTCTTTGGCCAGAAATTATGTCCTTATGTCTCAAAGAGCGGAAAACCTAGATGGCCCATGACATATCAGTGTGATTCTCAGCATCCTGAGAAAAAGCCAAAGGTCAACTCCATCACTTCCCTCATCTTGAGGCAATCTTTGTTTCTCATCTAATTCTCATCTAAGTTGTTTTATTTTTCTTTATAAAAACTAAAGGATCAGTTAGCTATAGAAATGTAACAAGAGACAAGCAAAGCATTAAACGTAAACTTAACAATGTAAGCATACATGAACACCCACTGTTTACTGTCTGGGATTCTTGCAGTGTGAAAGGTAAATTACTGAAAGTTTCTTTCTAGTTACTGAGAACTTCCCTAGAGATTCTTAGAAGTGAGAAATTCCAATAAAGGGGTTGCTTCCTGTCCTTTGACTTGCTTTTACAGTTTAAAAGAAAGGTCATGTTTAAGAGTACAGGCTAGATTTAGTTACCTGAGAAACTAATCTTAAATCAAAAGTTTGAAAATGGTATAAGAAAATTGCATAATTTCGGGAGGTAATGTTGACACTGAAATTAAAAAGTTAAAATAACTCAGTCAGTAGGAAAACAAGTATCTTATTTTCTTAGACATTTACACTTAACATTTTAAACTAAATGGCCTGGTTCTCTGGATTTGGAAATGATCATGAAATGGTATGATTACATTTTAAGGTAAAACTGCTGTTGGTGATTTTTGTTTTGTTATTAGCTAAAAAAAATATTAAAATTAAAAGTGAATAGTTGCATAATCTTCCTTTGTGAAGGAAAAAGTCAATTATTGTGCTTGTATGTGGTCTCTCAGTTGGCACTTTGTTAGTGTTTTAGTAGTTTAATGTCTTAGCATGGTATACAAAATTTTTGTTTGTTTTATTTTTGTTATTTCATATCAGACAACAGGGTATGCTGCAGAAATTATAATTAATTGATATTGCTAGCAATATATATTATACATTACTTAATTCCTTTTACTAACTTTTGAATTGATTTGGATTTAATATTGGATTGAGAAATATTTAAATAATTTGTGTTTATTTAACTGTCAATTGGATGATTACCGCTTATGTTATAACTATTATTATTTAATTACTTATTTTTATTAAATGTATTATTATATTGGATAATAAATTTATTGAATTATTAATTCTTAATTTTCTCCCCCCACAGGCCATGGTCATGGCTGCTTTCCTAGTAGTTTTGATGCAGTTGGCTGTTTTGCCATCAGCTTTTGGAGGTGCATATTATGCACACAAGTCACATCCTCAACAACATCAACCCTTACCACAGATCCCTTACAAGGGCATGACAAAGGATATGTCACACATGCCATATCCACAATACAGAAAAGAACTACCAATGCCCCTAAACAAAGGCAAAGATGTGAAAGGTATGAATACTTGGTTATCTTAGCAATTATGGTCACATTGTAAATGGTATACATGGCATTGTAGTCCTGACCCTATGTTTTACCTTACAAAGGTGAGACCATTCCAAGAGGTGAGCAAGGTGTTCAAGGAGAGACTGGACCACAAGGGCCCTCTGGTCCACCTGGGCCCCAAGGACCTCCTGGGCCTCAAGGTATTGGTATAAAAGGCCCTTCTGGAAAGCAAGGACCTCCTGGTCCTCCAGGAATTACAGGAGTTGGTAAACCAGGAATACCAGGTATGCCCGGGAAGCCAGGAGGTATTGGGGAGCCTGGAAAGCAAGGTGAACAAGGACCCAGAGGTGAAAATGGACAGCCAGGCATGACTGGGCCACCTGGTCCTCCTGGACCCTCCGGCCTGCCAGGAATAGGAAAGCCTGGTGGACAAGGATTACCAGGACAGCCAGGGCCTAAGGGAGAGCCAGGACATAAAGGTTTTCCTGGTCTTCCAGGATTACCTGGCCCTAAAGGAGACAAAGGAATTGGACAACCAGGCCCACTAGGGCCAAGAGGGCCAGCTGGGCCACCTGGCCCCCCAGGGCAGGCAGGATTACCAGGAGTGGGTAAGCCTGGGCTTCCTGGTGTAGCAGGTCCATCTGGTATTCCAGGGAAACCCGGACAGCCTGGGGAGCCAGGTCCAGAGGGTCCAGCTGGTGAACAAGGCCTACAAGGACCACAAGGTGCCCCTGGTATTGGAATTCCAGGAGAAAAAGGATTACCAGGACAGCCAGGTACACCTGGCCACAAAGGATTACAAGGACCACCAGGGCTGCCTGGGAAACCTGGATTACCTGGATTTGGCAAACCTGGATCCCCTGGCCCAAAGGGTGACAAAGGGATGGGAGGGCTTCCTGGTGCTCAAGGACCAAAAGGAGATAAAGGTTATGATGGTCAGCCAGGCCTGACAGGTCCCTCTGGTCAAACCGGTCCTCCAGGTCCTCCAGGACCAGTGGGGGCACCAGGTGGAATTGGTTCCCCAGGACTAAAAGGAGAGGAAGGTGCAGAAGGAGCCAAGGGAGATACTGGACCTATGGGGCAGCCAGGTCCACCAGGAATTCCTGGCCAAGCAGGTCTCCAAGGTGAAGATGGAGAACCTGGGCCAAGAGGAGCACAAGGACCCATAGGTCCCAAAGGAGAAGGAGGAAGCAGAGGTCTACCTGGTCCCCCTGGTCCATCTGGCTTGCCTGGACTTAAAGGAGAACCTGGTCAGGCTGGCCCAGAAGGACCACAGGGTCCTAAAGGCATTCCAGGACTTGCAGGGCCAGGTGGACCAATTGGGCCGCCTGGATCTCCTGGGCCAAAGGGAGAAGTTGGTCCACCAGGCCAAGCTGGTCCACCTGGTGAAGGCATTGCTGGAATCCCTGGTCCTGTTGGTCCAACAGGTAAACCTGGCCAAAATGGATCCCCAGGTCAGCCAGGAGTCCCAGGTCCACCGGGACCTCCTGGTCCCCCAGGCCCACCTTCTTCTCCCGACATGATGGGTGTTCTTCCTGAGATGGGGCCTGCCATAGATGGTGTGAAAACTGGTGGGTACAAGAAAGGGAAGAATGCAGTTAAAATGGGTAAAATGATGGGTGCCAATGGTCTGGAGATGCCTGCTTTCACCGCCGAGCTTACCACACCATTCCCTCCAGTTGGCACGCCAATAGTGCTTGACAAATTGCTGTATAACGGGCGTCAGAATTACAACCCTCAGACCGGTGTGTTCACCTGTGATCTCCCAGGCATCTACTATTTTGCCTATCATGTACACTGCAAGGGTTCCAATGTATGGGTTGGCCTCTACAGGAATGGGGAGCCACTTATGTATACATATGATGAGTACAAGACTGGATTCATAGATCAAGCATCTGGGAGTGCAGTGATTCAATTACAGCCAGGAGACACAGTTTATTTGGAGTTACCATCTGAACAAGCAGCTGGATTATATGCAGGAGAGTATGTCCATTCCTCCTTCTCTGGCTTTTTACTGTACCCGATGTAGACCACAAGAATAAGTGAAAAAAAATTTAAGGAGAAAGAGGAAAGAAAGAACTGACATTAAAATGTTTGACTTTTAAAATTTGTCAGTATTCTAAGTACATTTTCACAGGAAAGGAAGAAGATTCAGAAACCGTTCCTTTCAACTCAACATAACAATATCAGATACAATATGCAATCTGCACAAAGACTCTCACAGATTCTAATTCAATTCAACACTGCATTGAAACAGATTTTTGAAAAGATTGTTTTTGTAACCTATTTATGTATTTGTTTAATTGATGGTATCCAACATGCGTATACATGCTTTAATACACTATTTTTAATGACACTTGCATGATAACTAATGTATTTGTTTGAATATTCAGTTTTTCAAAAATATCACATTTTATATTTGTTTATCTTTATCAATGATTTTAAAAATGATCAAGGTTTTGCACACTTGTAATATTATAACACAACTGCTGTGTGAACTGCAACCAAAGTCTGAATTTGTTTGTATGTCTGTGTGTATTTGTATGTCTGTGTGTATGTGCATGAGAGAGCATGTGCGTATGTGTGCTAGATTTGATTTTAGCCAATCTCCCCGCCCACAAAAAGATTAGTTTAAATACTAATTTGTCTGAAAACCACTTTTGTTTCTCAAATCAAATCAAATCAAATCAAATCAGATCATTAAAATTATGTTTTTCTCATAATACTTTTAATCTAATACTTTAAATCCTTAGTTTCCACCCCACTCTGAATTCAACCCCTGGCTTTTCAACTGTTTGATGAAATTGTACCTTTTTTTTGGACTGCTGATTGTATAAAATCTTTGTTTTTATATGTCGGTCACTTTCAACAATGGTTCTAAAATTGTCTAATCCAATGAAAATCTGTTTGAGTACATCCCATCCCCTATTATTTCCCTTTGTTTGTGAGTTTTTCTTTGAATTTTTTAATAAAGATGATTTACACCCATAATTGTATGTCCATCAAATTCTTGTACCCTAATTTTGTAACAATGACATGAAATAACATATCTTACAAAAACCATCACATACAGTTGATGTGATGGTTTAGACACCAGATATAATTTTTTTGTGCTAGTGGGCACAGGACACTATAGTTCCTTTATGTAAGTGAGGATAGAAAAATAAAGTAAACTGTGACATATTATACCCAAAAATTCTTCATACAGTAAAATTGCAACAATGAAAATTTATAAAAAAATTAATTTGTCACTTACATAATTTTCTATCAAAGTTATATGACATTATCAAGATGAATTTGTTCTGACACAGTTTAAGTCCTTGTCAAATTTTACTATTTTCTAAACTATAGCGAATAAACTGTGATAATGTGGGAAGTGTTGAAGGTGTTTGAATAAATTTTGGTTTGACTGTAAGTATGACCACATGGGGAATTTGCTATAGCCTAAGAGTAAAGTATCACATTTAAGATATTATTACCATGTATGAGAATAGGTAGCCTATTATAAAGATTAACACAGCAATTAACATCTGCACCTAAATCTATAAAACTCATTTATTAGTCATTTAAAAATGTGACACATTTACTGTGGTGATGGTCAATAATACTATTCAATAGTAATTATTAACGCAATATAATACTAATGTGGTAACTGCCTTAGTCATCAAAACACGATGGCAAAAGCTTGGCTCATGGATTTTTTTTCATGGATTTTATTATGCTGAAGTTCTATGATAGGCTTATGGACTAATTAATATTCATCATAAGACCAGCCTTCACCACATAATCGATTCGCCAGCTGTTACATCTCCGTCTTTCCGGAAGTCAGAATGGGCAGGAACCTAATTAATATTTATGAGCCAAACCACCGCATCCTACTCAGTACTTTGTGATGTTGAGGATGCGCAGAAGTGCTGTTGTCAAATCACATTGTGCGGAGGGGCGGAGAGATTCTGTACTGCCCTGTTGTGCGCATGAGCAACATATTATTGCCTTCATTGATAAAAATCCTTTGTGTTAACGTTTCCTCATCTAATCTTCTCACTGTCGCTTTCGGTGCGTTTCATCAATTCATACGATACGGTAAGTCATTTATTAAAAGGCGCATCGCATACAATAACCACTTTCAATTTACAGTTCGCCTGTCGGTTCAAACGGTCAATTTATCCGGAAACCAGCCGGCAAAATGTACTTAGGCTATATGTTTTTAAATAGACCACTTAATTGATGTCTTTATTTCATTATTGTAACACATTATGAAATATATTTTACTGCTTCACCTTCCTTGTTTACATTTGAACGTGTGAAATTCACACGCTTTGCTTATATAGGAGGTTTAGTTTTTTTTAATGTAAATTGACCATTACATTGCGCAGATGTTAGGATATCTATACTGGGCCTCTGTATTAGACGTTAGTGCAGTATTATCCATTTCAGTTATTGTGTGGCTTGATACATTCAATTCCAAATACTTAATTATTTTTTTAAATAGCATTTTGAGATTCGATTTCAATTCAAATATGCTCTGTACATTAATAATTGCAATTTGCTAAATTAATATGTCATGTATTGGGTCCTGAACATTTATTTACATGTTGTTACAGTCATCTGGAAATCGGCCATGGCATCGCGTGCAGGCCCGAGAGCTGCAGGGACTGATGGGAGTGATTTTAAACATAGAGAGAAAGTGGCTTCTCACTATCAGATGAGGTAACTAATACTCTCACCGCAATATAACTGCATATATGTATATATCAGAATATGTATTTAAACTTTGAATATGTCTTTCAGTGCTTCATCGAAATCAGAGATTAAGAAGCTCACCGTGGTGCATTTCTTAATATGGATACTGGTGGCGGCTCAGGTGGCTGTTAGTCATCTCAATCTGGTGTCACATGATCTGGTGGCCATGCCTTATCAGTGGGAGTATCCGTACCTTTTGAGTCTCCTGCCCTCGTTTATTGGAGCCATGGCCATGCCGAAAAACAACATCAGCTATCTGGTGATCTCCATGATCAGTGCTGGTTTGTTCTCAGTGGCTCCCTTGATTTTTGGTGCGATGGAAATGTTTCCACTGGCCCAGCAGCTGTACCGACACGGGAAAGCTTACCGGTTTATCTTTGGTTTCTCGGCTGTGTCTGTGATGTATCTACTCATGGTGATTGCTATTCAGGTGCACGCATGGCAAATCTACTACAGCAAGAAGCTTCTAGATGCCTGGTTCAACTCAACACAAGAGAAGAAGAAGAAATAAACATAATGTTGTATACTCAGATTTATTCACCCTCGTTTGTCTCAGTTGCTACTGTACAATGCATGCAATTATTGTAAATGTTTGAATATATATATATATATACATTTGTAAGCCAACAAAGCTTACTTAATATCTGGATTTTACATTTATTTACGTACAGTTGAAGTCAAATGTTTACATCAGAATCTGCAAAATGTTAATTATTTTACCAAAATAAGAGGGATCATATAAAATGCAAGTTGTTTTTTATTTAGTACTGACCTGAATAAGATAAATCACATAGACGATGTTTACATATAGTCCACAAGAGAAAATAATAGCTGAATTTATAAAAATAACCCACAATTTTTTCAGCATTTGTGTATTTGAACCCTTTCTAACAATGACTATGCTTTTGAGATCCATCTTTTCACACTGAGGAAAACTGAGGGGCTCATATGCAACTATTACAGGGTTCAAACACTCACTGATGCTTCAGAAAGAAACACAATGCATTAAGAGCCAGGGGTGTAAACTTTTGAACAGAAGGAAGATGTGAACATTTTTGCCTAAATATCATATTTTTTTTCCATTTAGTACTGCCCTTCAGAAGCTACAGAAGATGCTTACATGTTTCCCAGGAGACGACCCCCCCCCCCCCCTAATCTTCAAAATATCTTGTGGACTATATGTAAACATCTTCTATGTAAAATATCTTATTCAGGTCAGTACTGAATAAAAAATAACATGCATTTTGTACAATCCCTCTTATTTTGCTAAAACAATTACCATTTTGCAGATTCTGCAAGGTACATGTAAACTTTTGTCTTCAACTGTATGTTTAGCTTTTTAAATTATGTTTACCTTGTTTTGTTTTGACAGTTTATTTAAAATTCTGTTTAATTGCAAATTGTTTAGTCCATGTCAAGAATACAGAGCCATTCACATCATTTTTAATACTTTATAAATAAAATATTTATTTAAATATTTCCTTGTAATGTATTTCAAATAATTTCATTCTAAGCTTCATTTAAAAAAATGGCATGGTCTATCATAGGTTGTCTTTTTAGCTTGCATTATCAATAGGAATTTATACTTTCTTTTAAATTGTTTTGATTTTTCAGAAATCTACTTCTGACACAACGCTTTCACACAATTTTAGGCTAGGAGGTGTTACATCAATATTTGGTAAGACGGAAGAGAAATGTAGAATATTTTATCTATCTAATAGAGGCTTCATCTAAATAATTATAGTTTTTTTTAACTCTTCAAACTGTCGATTAGTGGTTAATATGATCCATCTGGTGGGTTAAATCAAGAAAAATAATGCTTGCTTACCCAATCACAATATGTAAAACAAACACAGCAGACTACAGAGGAACAATTCAGATAGTCACCTGAAAAAATAAAATAGTTTCATATAAAGCACATTGTCTTATAGTCATATCAGTCATATTAATCAAAAATCAATTATGTAGCTCATGTGGCACCTCTGCTAAATAAAATGAAATCAGTTAAAATTCAGTCAGCTTTATACGTTTAAATGAACATATATATTTAATATAAAATATATTCACATTATTTTGGTTAGCAAACTGAATTCAGACGCCATACAGGCCATATGCGTAGTTAATACATTTACAAAACAGTGTAAGCAGTGTCCGGATAGCGCGCATGCGCGTTTGTGGTTTTGCCACGTACAGGTCGCTATGAGGCGTTTCCGATTAGTCAGTCAGGCGTCGTTCAGCTGAAGTCCAGGACACACAGGCTGCTGCTGGGATTGACACATCCAAACCACCAGGTAAAGACGCGGGGCTTTTCGTACAAACATTAACATACTTTTATACGGTCGGTTTATAGTTTTTCGGGCGCCTCTGGAAATGAACCACTAGGAGTTAGCCGGTTGTTAAGCAAACTAGCATTAGCTTAGCTTAGCCTGTGAAACTAGGGCAAGCTAAAAAAAAACAAGAGAGACATTTTGTAGAAAAGTCAGTGTTTTAAAACAACAACATGGCGTAGCTAAGTAATCGTGTTTAAAACACAAGAATAAGCGTTGCTGTAATTTAACTGAGATTTGACGATAATATTTTATCGTTTCACGCCGGGAGAATTGTCACGTCCAGATCTTTATTTGGCAGGAAGTTGCTGCATCATCAGGTGAACGAGGCCTGATGAGATGTTTTAAATGGAACACTCTTTGGCAAGATATTTAAACGTCATGCTGGTGCGATGAAGGAAAGTGGCCTGGTGTGTGCTGTGATCCAAAAAACAAATTTTCTGTTATTCCTAACGATGTTCAATAAGAGTTAGCCTATGGGATGCTGTTCTTGGAAACTGCTGTCTGCCCTGTTTTAACATGTCCAACCGGAGAAACCCTTCATATGCATTCATACAAACTGTTAAAATGCTAATGCTTCTTGAAAAATAAGACAGGAGAAAATGCATTTAATTGACACTTTCTTTATGGATTTGTCATTTTGTTGATCAAAGTCAAGAGTTTCAGTCGTATGAGATAAATACAGGTCTATCTGCGTGCTGCAGAGTACTAGAATGAAGGATAAGTGAACTAATCACAGTAAGAGTCAAGATTTTGTTGATAAGAAAGATTGGCCGTGATTGATCACACACACTTGTTTGTATTGGGATCTAAATCCCAAAATGTTTCTCCCTATAATCATGCTTGAGGCCAAAGTCTGTGTTGAGAAAGACTGTGGGCCATCTGCATGTGCCAAATCATCTTACATCTCATGACCCTTAGACTTTTATAATATGTTGCAGGAATGTACAGCAGCACTTGTTCAGATATAACCTGAGGTATGATGAGTCAAAAGACATTGACAAGTCATAAGTCATTATAAGACATAACAAAAGCATGGGAGTTTACGGTGAGTGAAGACACTCATTAAGTTACAACTATCAGGTTTCAGGTTAACTGTTGTGTTGCGAGTGGAGTTCCGCGCTTCTGATAGAATGTAATAATTGTGTCTATAGATCGTGTCATGGGTTTTACTGTGTTATTACTGCTGCAGCTCGAAAAGTGTGTTTGGTTTCAGTTTGTTCCTGTACTATCAAATGACGTCTGATGGGCGTGTGATGCATTAAATAGTGATAATTGGCCTACTTCTTTAATAAACGTGCTAATAGTTTAACATTGGCTGGACATTTTGACTGTAATTTTAAATATTGTTCATTTAATTTAAATTTTAATCCTAATTTTGTCTCTCATTTGCCTTTGTACTAAATTGGATAAACTGTTTAGCTAACGACATTGGTCTTACCTGATGAAAACCATATTTTTAATCAATCTATAGATATATTAGACAGTATTTTAATTAAAATAGTTTTTTCCCAGCAGTATGAATGGCCAGCTGGACCTAAGTGGGAAGCTGATCATTAAAGCTCAGCTGGGCGATGATATCCGCCGTATCCCGATCCACAATGAAGACATCACCTACGACGAGCTCCTGCTGATGATGCAGCGAGTCTTCCGTGGGCAGCTACAGAGCAGTGATGAAGTCGCTATCAAATATAAAGATGAAGGTCAGTTTTAGACTTCAAAACATGCATGTATCATACATTTAACAATGTAAAAAAGGTAACTGGACACCTTGCATATATTGAAATTGAGATTTATGCATCATCTGAATGCTGAATAAATAAGCTTTCCATTTATGTATGACTTCAAAATATTGAGAAAATTGTCTATAAGGTTGTCCAAATTAAGTTAAGTTAAATTAAGTTGATATATTTACGGTAGGAAATTTACAAAATGTGTTCATGGAACATGATCTTTACTTAATATCGTAATGATTTTTGGCATAAAGGAAAAATCTGTAATTTTCACCCATACAGTTTATTGTTGGCTATTGCTACAAATATACCTGTGTGACTTATGACACCTGTGGATGTTCTTAATAAAATATCTTCTTGATAAGATCTCATACTCTCTTCTGCTTTCACATGTGGTAGAGTTTTATTTGAGCTTTAACTGCAAGTACTGCATTCATTCTCTGGTGTCTTTTTCATCATTAATTTTTCTGCTCTCTTCCAGATGATGACCTTATCACCATCTTTGACAGTTCTGATTTGTCCTTTGCGATCCAGTGCAGTAGAATATTGAAGCTTACTCTTTTTGGTAAGAAACCAGCGCTGTTTAAGGGTTTTTGCTCATATCACACATCTGCACAAAGATACCAGGAAGGAACATGAAAGGAATGTACTGTAACTCGTAATGCACAGTTTACATGTAGCCCTATTCAAATACCCAAATATGTAATGCATAACCAGAAGTTAATAAGTGTAAAAAAAAAAACGTCTCACAACATGAAATATGAAGCACAGCCCACTTGCCTATTAGGCTTTAATTGTAAATGTATTACTGTTGCTTTCCCTTAGTTTGTAAAATAAACAAGTTATTTTCTGTTATAAACTACAACAGGCCACAGATACAGGCACAACAACACTGTTCTCATCAGTGCTAATCATGCCTAGAGTTAAGGTCAGTGAGCATGTGTAGGTTTATCTTACCTGCAGGAAGATCATATTCCAAAAACGCATCAGTGCGCCTAGTGTCCCTTTACAGAATAACAGAACCGAGCAGCTCTTGTGAGTTACATGCAATTTTTATAGTTACAACTCTAAAATATTTTATCAGGTAGAATGTAGACGAAGCCTATAGTTGTTTTATGCTTTTTGAATGGTGTTTTACATACTAAAATGACGGAGGCATATTGAGTTAAAGCTTCTTGATTCCTCAGTGTTCTTTGTGACCCAGAAAACAGTGTTGTACTGTAACCTTTGGGTTAAAAAGGACTCTCTGTTAAGCACATAATCCCACATCGCATGGGTGGTGTAATATTGCGGAGTTAAGCTCTTTTAATCTTAAAAATGCTGAACTTGGTAATATTTCATCCAACCAGGAGATGTCGTTTTTCTCTTGTGGGATAAACACAGCTGTAGCATTAAAAGTCCAGCAGAGGGCACAGTAGCACAAGATTTGGACTGATATGTCCATGTGTTTGGTTTTGTAAGGTTATCAGTTGGGGGTTAAATTAGGATTGTAGCCAATGAAACTGGTGGTAACCCCATTAAGTGTGACCAAGGTGTCCAAATATGTGACCTTGGACCACAAAACCACTCATAAGGGTCATTTTATACTAAATAGATAAGCTTTCCATTGATGTGTGGTTTGTTAGGATAGGACAATATTTGGTTGAGATACAACTATTTGAAAATCTGGAATCTGAGCAAAAAAAATCTAAATATTGGGAAAATCACCTTTAAAGTTGTCCAAATGAAGTTCTTAGCAATGCAAAACAATTTTATTATAAATGCCTAGCAATTACAAAATATCTTCACAGAACATGATCTTTACTTAATACCCTATTGATTTTTGGCATAAAATAAAAATTTATAATTTTGACACATACAGTGTATTTTGGCTATTGCTACAAATATACCTTTGCTACTTAAGACTTGTTTTTCAAATAAAACAATCAAAAATATAGATATTTTGTATATTATTATTTACCTTGTGTATTTTCATCCCCCCAACAACTGTTTGTTTTCTTTGAAGAAAACGTGTATTTATGAAGCCTGTTGGAAAGTGGGGATTCTAGACCTGGAAAAGTCATGTAAATAAATTAATAAAATCTTTAAAAAAAAAAAAGGTTAAAAAGAGTGGGAACACTAAAGAACATTTACAGAATTTACAGAAACGGAATGCCCATATATTAAAAATAAGTTTTGAAAGCAAAACTAGGGCCTTTGAAAATAGTTGTGGACAACTGAGGGGGCTTGGAGTCGAAAAGGTTGAGAACCACTGAATTAAAAAGAGAATTCACCTTAAACCATACAGTTAAAGTAATAGTTCACCCAAAAATGAAAATTCTGTCATTCTGTTCATCTTTGGAACACAAATTAAGATGTTTTTGATGAAGTCCGAGAGCTTTTTGACCCTGAATAGACAGCAATGCAACTACCAAGTTCAGGGCTCAGAAAGGTACTAAGGACATCGATAAAATAGTCCAGTAATTACATTGCTGTCTATTCAGAGTCAGAAAGCTCTCGGATTTAATAAAAAAATATCTTAATTTGTGTTCTGAAGATTAATGAAGGTCTTAACGGGTTTGGAATGACATAAGGGTAAGTAATTAATGACAGAATTTTCATTTTTGGGTGAACTATCCTTTTAAGGTCAGGGTTCTTCAGAATTTCTTCAAAATGTCTTCTGCAGAAGAAAGAAAGTCATGTAGGTTTGGTTAAGTGTAAATGATAACAATTTGCATTTTTGGGTTACCTGTTCCTTTAAGATAGATTAGGTCATTTTACAGACTTCAAGTCTGCTCTCAATCATGTGAGCTATGCTGAAAAGCCACTCTCTTTAAACTGGTACATGGCACAAACAAATATTCTCAAGAGAGGAAAATCAGACCTGGTTGTTTGCCCAGTAACGTCATGCTCTGTTCTAGCGATATTTGGCTCATGCAGGTACATCTGCACTGCTGCATCAGTGCCAGTTCTCAGCGTGTGCCGACTACTCTTCAAATGTGTCATCGTAAATGCTGCAGAGGCTGTAGATTTGGCCTACTTGATTCATACACTATTTTACACCGTGATTTATTTGGCAAGCCTAGCCAAGATCAAAGGTTGCAATCTGTGTGGGTTTAACAAAATCCAGTATTTATGCTCATATTCAAGATGATGTGATCTGAAAGAACTGATTTAAGTACCAATTCATAATACATATGTTTCTCTTCCTAATAAAAGGAAATTAATATCTTTTGGTCAAGTCTGCACTCTGCACTGTCCAAAGCCTCCATCCTCCAGCCAGATGATGTCATGTCTTGACCTTGCGTTAGCAAATGTAGCCCTGCCCTTTTGTTGGACGCTTTTACTAGTTAAAGAGAAATTTGGGAAGAAGATTTTAAGAGTTCAAATGTGCTGGTTCATAGTTGTGTAATATCACGTGCGTTTATGCATCCCAAACGTGTGACTGGCGCCCAGGGGCTGGGTTGGACGCCTGCTAGAGCTCGTGTGATCTCTGAAGAGTCTGGAACAGTTCAAGCGGCTGCCGGTCTCACACATATGGACTTCAGAAAAAACATTCCAGACGCACACACGATGCCAAACTCTAGATTACCTCATCATATAGACAAAGTCTGGCTATCTAATGATCTAATTTTGTTGTTTGCTTGTTGACTTTGACATCCTAACCAAGTTTCCAGAGTTAAGCAATTTTTCTCTCCGCATTGTAAAAAGCTGCGTGAAATGTCAAAATCACAGAAAATCAGAACACGTTTAATGTGTTGTGATGGGGTTTTGGATAAAAGAAAACATGTCGGAAATAGAAACGAAGCGGTCAATGGAATGTCTGGCAGCTGGTTAGGACAAAAACTAACATGGACAGATGCATTTTGACTAGTTAGAACAAAGTGTTAGTGCTGTCAAAAATAATTTTTGTGTTTTCACAGTGAATGGGCAACCTCGGCCACTGGAGTCATCTCAGGTGAAGCACCTGCGTAGAGAACTGATCCATCTGAGGAATAAAGTCAACAGCCTGCTGGACAGCCTGGAGCCCCCCTCAGAGTCTGTTCCAGAGAGCACCAACCCAGAAACCGGTACATGAACTCTCCCAGAGGGATTCTCATGTTCTTCATAACCAAAACATTTGAAGCACATAAAATCTCTTTTAAAGGGGTCATTTGATTTGCTAAAAACACTGAAACCGTGTTGTAAATATAACTTAACAACTGATTTCTAGTTCTGTACTCATTTGGAAAGCTGAGACTTTAATCTTTACAGATCTTATATATGCATGAACTGCTTGTAACAGTCCAAATACAAAGGAAAACATGAAATCGCATCATGATCCCTTTAAAAGCTTATTTAGTTGGACAACATAAATCAATAAAAATGTTGTCATCTAAACATTCTTTGTGTCATTTAAAACCCTTAAGACTTCAATGTTCCCCTACTATGGAACACTAAAGGAAATGTTGTGATAAACGTTCATTCCGCTCTTTACCATACAATCAAAAGTATACAGTGACCAGGAACAAACTCAAAAATGTCAATGCGTCACTAAGCCAAACAGCATCTTTATTGAAAAAGTGGATATTTAAGGTCAAAAGTAACATTTGAATGAATGCATTCACATTTCATGGGTTTGGAAGAGAATGAGGATGATGACAGAATTTTCATTCTTTTCATCTGTGAACCTCGTAAATGTCGCTTGAGAGGTGAAGACAGGCGGTGCTAAAGTTGTCTTGTTCTCTGGGTGACAGAATGTTTGAATGAGGCAGTAGATTCAACAGTGAAGCATGCCCCTCCGGTCAGTGATGCTAGCATGTCTGCGTTTGACCCGCTGAAGAACCAGGAAGAGGTCAACAAGAATGTCATTTCAGCATTCGGCCTGTCTGAGGAACATGCCCAAGGTACCGTATACATGTACAGATTTCATAGTGTTCAGTTGTGGTTTTTAAACAAGGGATTGTTCACCCAAAAATGAAAATTCTGTCATTGATTACTCACCCTTGTGTTGTTCCAAACCTGTAAGACTTTTGTTCATCTCAGAACACAAATCAAGATATTTTTTTGTGATATCGGAGATCGTTCTGACCCTGCCTGGAGAGCAGTGTAACTGAAATGTTCCCAGGCCCATTGCTGTCTATGCAGGGTCAGAAAGCTCTTGGATTTCATCAAAAATATCTTAATTTGTGTTCTGAAGATACATGAAGGTCTTACAAGTTTGGAACGACATGAGGGTAATTAATGACAGAATTTTTTTTTTTTACCTTGGAGTGAAATTCTATTTTTTTTTTTTAGCCATAGGATTAACTGATACAAAAAATTGTTGATAAAAGCCATAGGTCATACTTTTATACTGGTTTATAACCTTGTGCTGCATTAATACAGATTTTATTTGATGTGGTGTCACAGGTGTGTTTATCTGCCATTTTATGGCTTCTAGTGTAACTCGTCCATTCAGATTGTAGTTTTGGAGCCACCTGATTTTTCCTTTTGCTTTTCCCTGTGTTCCAGTTCCAGCTGTAGCTGCCGCCGCTGCTGCAGAGGAGCGCTCTGCTACTCCAGACAGTATTGCTTCTTCATCCTCTGCAGCGCCCCCTTCTGCTGTGGCTCCCCAGGCTCCCCCAGCTTACTCAGGGGTCCAACAGCCTCCCTCTGCTACTATGGATGGTAAATCTACCACTTTTAAAAGTTGCACAGAGAGTCTAAAATGTAATTTTTATCAGATGTAGAAGAGTGTGATCAGGAATGACATGGCTTTTAAGCAGTCCCACTAAGAAACATGTCTGGTTAGTATCTGGTGACCCTGTCTAATTATACAGCCTGAAAACAGTCTGTAAAGACTGGCCAGTCGATTTAGAGGATAGCAGTTTTGCACATCCTTGCTGCAGATGTTTTCTTTTGATGCTCAAGGGAAGGAATCTAGTGAAATAAAGATGAACAAGGAATCATGTGGCTCAGAAGTCTTTGTAGTGATTTCAGAGCATGATGTTATTGAAATATGTCCCCTCCTCGTTTTCTCTCCAAAAAACGCCCACGTCGGTCCAGTGGACATGAGAAATGCAGGAAGATTCTTGATTTGGCAGGTCATGCTGTTTTGGCAGGAAGGTCACACACCTGTACTTACACATGTTCTCTCACAGTCGTACACAAACACACAAAACGTATTTGTTTGCAGCAAAAAATCACCTTGCAGATGTTGTCATCTAACTGATGCTCTTGGGAGGGTGTGCAGCGGAAGAAAAATGAACCTGAATGGCCTTCAAGTTAAGAGCGTAATGTTATTCTCCACCCGTCCGTTGGATTTGTTTTCCCTCTCACTCTTTCCAAAGAAGTTCAGCGCACATGAGAAATTGTGCAGAGCTATTCTAGATTTGGCAGGTTGTGTGGATGGTTTCCATGGTTGCATGGAGTTATGGAGCTGTGATGCTTTTCTCTGCTTTATTGTTCCCATCATCCGCTGCACAGGGACACACAGACACACAGCCTTTTTTCATTAGTTTCTTAGTGAAATACACACAAACAATTATGAACTCTGGATAATCTGTTTGTGTGCTATGTCTCAGCGAAGTGGCTGTTATCTTTCCCATCATGATTTGCACAACGTGGACTTATTTGGATCTCATTTAAGTCTACTTAAATGAGGATTCCGAATAAAGCATTTAAAGTGAGTTGGTCAGATGTTTCTCCTCATCTTTAATCAGGAGCTGTGCTCTGCACAGATGGTTCGGCTGCCACTGACTGCCAGCGTTTGGACGATCTATCATCTGCTCAATTTTATGAGGCTGTCCTATTTGTATGTTTTCAATCAGCTTCTCTGTATTATTGGCTCATTTTGTTGATCTTCCAGAGTAACATGCCAGATATCCCACATTAAAATATATTCCGACACAGAGTAAGAGAGATCAGTTCTTAATATTTATAACTCTCTTGTGTCCCAGATATTTCTCAGATGTTTGATGATGAAACCAAATAACAGTGGGATATCCTCACTAAGATCCACAAGCTGCTTGCTTATGTCCTGGACTTTTATGGGAATTCCCTCCCTTAACATGTGAATCTTAATCTCGGACAAAAACATGATTGTAAGATGTCTTAAAACAAACATATTTTTTTTTATGATTAAACAGGTCAGATGTATCAGCAGTATCAGGCTCCAGGTGGATACCCTCCACCAGCTGCACCACAGCAGCAGTATGGGATGCAGTACCCTGGTAAGTCTTTAAAACACCTGCTAATGATGCCTTTATGAATTAGAGCTCTGCTCAGAAATACGTAGCAGAAAACCCATATAGGATTTACGTTATTTAAAAATTCCACATAAATTCATACATATTTTGGACTATGGAGGGCGGCATTATTTCGATAATGTAAAAAGGTTGCAGTCGGTGAGCTGCAGGCGCTACCTGTTGCTATTTTTATAGCGAAACAAATAAAATGCTGATACTGTCCCACAGCTACTGAAAGAGCTTATAAGTGGCGATGGATATAACCATATAGGCTTAAACCAGATGCCGTACCATTGATTTCCCCCACAAGGAGTCTAAACGCCCCAGATATCAAAAGCAATCCGCACTGAGAAACTCCTTCAGTGGCTGCGGGGTCATAACAAGCATCGGCGTGTTTACATCCTGCCAGGATGGCATTTAGCATTTCTTGTCTCTGCCGATTGTAAGGACTTTCAATAGCTGTGGTTTACTAAAAGCCTCAAAGGCATCAGGGCTAAAGTGGGGAGAACAAAGACATGGGTCTTTTAGGAAGTTTAATTCATCCACAGGCATCTTCCCATTCTTTGCTCCTCTTCTTATTACTAGGAAAGCAGTGAAGACTTACATCGCTTCTCTTGTTGCCCTTCAACTGAAAATTACAACCAAAAGCTGCACAATTTGGCATCGTATCAGTATTTTATTTTTGTGTTGTGGTAAAAATAGCAAGAGATCATGCCAGTAGCTCACCGAGTGCAACAATTTGATGTCATCAAAATAATAGTGCCTCCCATAGTCCAAAAGATGTATAAAGAATTGTGGATTTTTAAAAAATAATGTAAATCTTTCATTGGTTTTCTACTACGTATTTATAAGAGACATAATTTACGCTATATTAAGCCATACAAGTCTTAATACCCAGGGTTCCCTTTAGGCTCTGTTCCTAACAAATGTAATAGTCATTTGCAAACAACCATTCAAATTAATTAAAAATGAGTTATTAGGCCATCTGTTGTAATTGTTAGATTGGCCAAGATTCAGCAATCTCCACTTAAAACTGATCGGGCAGACTAAACCATAAGTCGTAGATACTTGAAACTTGGAGGGATGGTAGTACTCACACGATCTACAATGTCACCAAGGCTCACCCCAATCAGCCTGACGGGGCGCTACAGCGGTCAAAAGTACGAAGTCGTTTAAAACTCCTAAACCGTTCATCACAGACTTAAGTTATTGGAATCCTTGGCTCACGTCGGACAAAATTCATGGAAAGTTCTTCCGCCACCCTGCTGAAATTGTTGGCTATTTTGCATTTGAAAAACCTACTTTTGCGATCTAGTCCTAGGTTTTTGGCCCATCAGAACCAAACAAGTGTAGAAAGATTCTCTGGAGAGTGAATATCAATAATTATTAAAAAAAAAAAACACTTTCGACTCTCCGTCGCAAATGGACGTCAAAACGTTCAAAAGGGGCAGGGCCAGCTTAACTAAAACGGCTATAACTTTTAAAAGGAATGAGATATTTATGCCAAAGTCACAACCTGTATGGAAGAGCTGAATCTGAGGTCACTTAAAAAAAGTCACGCAGCTTGGCCACTTGGTAGCGCTGTAAGTGGGAAAAAAACCATGAAAAAACCATGAAAAAAAAACAGCCGTAAATATGCAACCGCTGTCAATCTGTCAAACTGTTTGTTAAATGATTGAGAAAATGGAATTTACCCTTTGGGAGGCTATAACGGGGGTTGTTTAGAAAAGGGGGCTGTCCAGATATACTCAAAAGCCTATAAACCCAAAATGAAAACTCAAAACTTCATGAAACCTGAGCACATTCGACAGGTGATTCTAAACAAGCATGCAAATTTTATGAAGATCGGACCAAAGCTGGTGCTATAACAGTCATAAACGCTAAAAGAACATCTATATGGTTAACTACCAGGATTTGCCAAAAATGCTTTTTTTAATCATTGATGTAGATGGGTACTGTCTTGATAAATGTCTTTTTTCATATGTGCTTAAATGTCTTAAAGTGCTTGAATCCCGGTAATTGCTGCTTGCAGCTATATTTACCATATGTATTTGTTATGTAGGCATAAATATATATAAAAAATGCAAGTTATCAAATATTAAAACTTTTTTTGAACTCTCTTTTTCAGCTGGCTATACTCCTCAGTCTGGTGTTCCTCAGGCTCCGCCTCCTCAGCAGCAGTTCCAGAATTACCCCGCCCCTACCTCTCAGGCTGCTGGTGCTCCTGGCTCCGCCCCGGGGTTTTCCGGCCAATCACAGCCTCCTGCTCCCCAAGGACCCACCCAGTACCCACCTGGAGCATTTCCGCCTCAAAACTACACATCCCAGGCCTCTCAGCAGCCAGCTAACTACAGCCTGCCTCCAACCTCCCAGGCCACAGGGGGTTATCAGCCCCGTCCTGGATACACCCCACCACCTGGCGCCACCCCTCCCCCTGGGGGTGCCAACCCCTATGCCCGAAACCGCCCCCCTTTTGGCCAGGGCTACACCCAGCCCGGTCCTGGGTATCGGTAAAAGGCCTTTAATGTCCCCACAGCACCTCGCTACAAGTTATCTCTGTCTCCAACACATCAGCCCCCGAAATCTGTGTTTGACATTCTAATATTGTGTTTGTGCTTTGGGTGATTGTATGAATGCATGTGAGAATGAGCTTGTGAGGTTGTATGTGTGTGTTTGCACACACGGGAGACCAAATGGTGTGGGAGTGGACAGGTGTGTGTGTGTGTGTGTGTGTGTGTGTGTGTGTGTGTGTGTGTGTGTTGTGTGTGCTGTGTGTGCATTTTATTTTATCACCGGTCTCCTCATTGGTGTTATTTTGTCATAAACCATGAGTCTGTTTAAACACTAGAAATGATCATAATCAAAGTAAGTGATATTTGTTTAGTTTTTCTTTGTTTTCTTTACTTTTTCAAATGTCCTGGTTTTTACTAACCCCTGACTGGCCCTCTGCAGTGATGCCTGTCATTTCTGTATAAACTGTAACATTGTTTTCAGGAGGTGAATAAAGACTTTGAGACTGAATGATGGGATCGTTTTTCATTTGTTCATGGAATTAACATCTAAGAGAGGATAGCATATCTTTTCATGTCAGATTTAGAAAAAAATGTAAACCGTAGCCACAAAAAAGGAGATCATAAAATAAACTGCTTGTGCTTTTATTGGTAAAGCAGATTCATTATAAACCTTATAAAATATATCAAAGTTTCAATGTAAAAACATGTTATATAAAATCTGGCATTTAAAAGCTTTCTCTGGAAATCATGAGTCACTGAACTTCTGTACAAAACAATAGACTTCCTTGTTATAGAGATGTTGCATTTCTGACATTCGTACGTAGTATAATTACAACAATTACTTGAAAAGCTGCTTGTCTTGAAAAATAGTTTGTTTCACCTAGTCTTTAAATTCCTTGTTTAATATTGTTTAAGGAATGTTTCGGGTTTAGTACATTCAGTATGTTAACAGCATTTGTGACATAACTGATGATAACAGAAAGCAATTCAAGTCTATTAAAAAAAAAATGGTCAAAATAAAGTACTTACAATGAAAGTCAATGGGGCAAAGCATTGTACCCGGATAAATGTTAAAATACAAAGTATTACATAAAGCCAAAAGATTTAATTAGGATATTCACATGAGGCTAGAGTAATAGCTGTACAGATGTGCTGTACACTTTCCAATTTTTCAACTCCTGCCATGACCATATAAAGCAAGTAAACCTGGTAATTTCTGCACAATACTCACAAGGTCCAAAAAAGGACTGCTGACAGATAAAAATATCCACCGTAAAGGATTAGTTTACTTTCAAAATAAAAGTTCTTTCTTTCTTCAGGTTTCTTAAGTTTTTTGAGGAAAACATTCAGATTTTTCTCCATATAGTGGACTTCAATAGTGGTCAATGTGTTGAAGGTCCGAACTGCAGTTTCAGTGCAGCTTCAAAGGGCATTACACAATCCCAGCGAGGAATAAGGGTCTAATCTAGCCAAACGATCAAAACGATTGGTCATTTTCTAAAAAAATAAAAAATCATATACCTTTTAACCACAAACGCTCGTCTTGCATTAGCTCTTCGTCTGTGTATTTCAACAAGGTAGGGTAGGGTGAAAAACTCTCATTAAAAATCAAATTTTCTCCCACAACTTTAAAATCGTCCGATATTGTTGTTTTACCTTTATTTGTGAAGGCTGTTTGACTTTCCTTGCACATTCACTTTGTGAACACTGGGTCGGTACTTCTACCTACGTAATGCGTGAAATCGAGCTAGTAGTATTTGTGGTTAGAAAGTATATATATATTTTTTTTTTTAGAAAATGGCCAATCGTTTCGCTAGATAAGACCCTTATGCTTTACCTGGGATCATGTAGAGCCTTTTGAAGCTGCATTGAAACTGCAATTTGGACCTTCAACCCATTGATCCCTACTGAAGTCCACTATATAGAGAAAAATCCTGGAATGTTTTCCTCAAAAACCTTTATTTCTTTTTGACTGATGACGTCTTGGATGACATTGGGGTGAGTAAATTATTAGGAAATTTTTATTCCGAAAGTGAACTAATCCTTTAAGGCATTACATCAATCTTAAAGCTGAAAAGGAGAAAAAAATACATTTTAATATATATTTATATTATATAAACCTCACATTACTGAATTTTTTTTGTTTTTTTTGTGCAAATTATTTTCTGTGATGACAATGTCATAAATGCTGTCTACAAAACCTGGAACATTCCTTTGGCTGTGGTCATTTTTGTTTCGACATTTTGATAAATAATATACACATTCATTTAGCCTTAAGGGAGCCTGCTTCCCTATATTCTCAAAAGGTTAAACTTCTTAATCTCAACAATAACATTCATTCAGCTCTCTGTACGTTTGCTGCACTACTTCAGCTTATAAATAATTCTGTGTCCGAAAATACAGATACATACTCTAAAGAAATTACTCTCTGTACACAAACATCCCATTAAAGACTGTTCTCCCTTGGCAGCTGGTGTTTCTTATCTGTCATGTCTTCCATTTGGTCCTCGGGGTCCTACCACTTCCCAGGAATGGGTATCCCACACTCGTACCAAGCCACGTAGTTGATCATGGAATGTCCTCCGATCTCCCCAAACTTGACAGGTTCTTGACGCATAGCCCGGTAAAAGCCTTGATAAGACAGGAGAAATTGTCATATCTCGTGTACTAGTGTTAGATTACTGTGTTTTTGTTAAATAATTTTTTTTTTATTAGCAACCTTTTTTGGGGGGTAACTGATCTGGTGGAAGAGGACCACCAGTTCGTCCGTCCAGGAACGAGTCAACAAATTGGCAGTGATCCTCGCCGTACCCTGTTTGATCTCCTATGCTGTAGAACTTCCCTGGAGGAAGAAAAAACGAATAAGTGACTTACAGCAGAAATACAGTTGAAGACAAAAGTTTTCATACACCTTACAAAATCTGCTAAATGTTAATTATTTTACCAAAATAAGAAGGATCATACAAAATGCATGTTATTTTTTATTTAGTAGGCTACTGACCTGAATAAGATATTTCACATAAAAGACGTTATAAAGTCCACAAGAGAAAATAGTAGTTGAATTTATAAAAATGACCCTGTTCAAAAGTTTACATACACTTGATTCTTAATACTGTGTTATTTCCTGAATGATCCACAGCTGTTTGTTTGTTTAGTGATAGTTGTTCATGAGTCTCTTGTTTGTCCTAAACCGTTAAACTGCACGCTGTTCTTCAGAAAAATCTTTTAGGTCCCACAAATCGTTTGGTTTTTCAACATTTTTGTGTATTTTAATCCTTTCCAACAATGACTGTATGATGTATCCATCTTTTCACACTGAGGACAACTGAAGGAATCATATGCAGCTATTACAGAAGGTTCAAACACTCATTGATGCTCCAGAAGAAAAAACTATGCATTAAGAGCCAGGGGTGTAAACTTTTGAACAGGATGAAGATGTGTATGTTTTCTTATTTTGCAATAATATCATATTATTATTTTTTAATTTAGTGCTGCCCTTCAGAAGCTACAGAAGATATTTACATGTTTCCCAGAAGACAAAATAAGTTAAATTTACCCTGATATTCAAATTCAAAAAGTTTTCACCCCTGGCTCTTAATACATCGTTTTTCTTTTTGGAGCATCAGTGAGTGTTTGAACCTTCTGTAATAGTTGCATATGAGTCCTTCAGTTGTCCTCAGTGTAAAAAGATGGATCTAAAAATCATTGTTGGAAAGGGTTCAAATACACAGAATGCTGAAAAATCAAAGAATTTGTGGGACCTGAAGGATTTTTCTGAAGAACAGAGGGCAGTTTAACTTTAGGACAAACAATGGACAAAAATGAACAATTATCACTAAACAAAAAAAACCTGTGGATCATTCAGGTAACAACACAGTATTAAGAATCAAGTGTATGAAAACTTTTGAACAGGGTCATTTTTATAAATTCAACTATTATTTTCTCTTGTGGACTATATGTAAACATCTTTTATGTGAAATATCTTATCCAGGTCAGTTTTAAATAAAAAATAACATGCATTTTGCTTGATCCCTCTTACAATTGTCATTTTACCATTGATTCTGCAAGCTGTATGTTACTGTATTTGGCGAGTCTGTAATTGGTTAATACGAACCAGTAAGAGTGTCGCTCAGGTAGATCTTGTATCTAAGGGAGTTGCACAACTGGATACCCACAAACTTGCGGTACCAGGTCCGCTTTATGAACATCTGCCCATTGCACTCGGAGTACGAGTCAGCCTTGAATGGAAACGATGACCAGATGGCATTTTTACCTATGACAGTCAGTATAAATTAGGCACACATGAACAGTTTGTATAGGCATATTGTGTCTTTCTATTTTTTTAATATTGTATCCTTGAGGTGACTCGAGCTCTTACCAGTTTGGATCTCACTCACACGAGGATCAGCTGCAATGCAGAAAAACATAATGTCACTTTAACTTAATGGGATACTTTTGTCATTAATTTCCCTCATATGTTCCAAACCTGTAAGACCTTTGTTCATCTTTGGAACACAATTTAAGATATTTCTGATGAAATCCAAAAGAGCTCTCAAGAATGCTACTACCTTTCGGAGCCTTGAATGTGTCAGTTGCATTACTGTCTATGCAGGGTCAGAAAGCTCTTGGATTTCATCAAAAATATATTAATTTGTGTTACGAAGATGACAAATGTCTTATGGGTTTGGAACGACATGAGGGTGGGTAATTAATGACAGAATTGTAATTTTTGGGTGAACTATCCCTTTAAAGATAAGCCAGACAATATGCCATTGAGGTAATTATTACTACACCCAATGCCTGCTTATAACGAAACAGCATGGTTTTGGTCTGAAGTTATTAAAAATCCAAAGCCCCAAGAAATTCCCCTGAGTTGTCCTCTCTATCATGATGTACAATTTTCCAGAGCTTGTGTCAGATATCCTCATGGTTATTATTATTTTCTGGCAGTCTATCAGGGCGCGTTTACCTACAGTAAATAAGTATAATGGACCCCGAAGAGCGAACACATTGGAACTATTAGCTGAACATTAGGCCCATTACTCTCACTGCTGACAGTAATGCATATATGTTAATTATACATATACATTACAGCAAAAGTTCATTGCCAGTTACACACACCTGTGAGCCTGATGTCTCATTCTTAAGTTACCTTGGCAGTGTACCTCTAATCTCATATGAGTGCCAGTTTCTTTAAATTGTTCAGTAATGTCAAACATAATTGGTTTTCCGCAGCTTGTGACTGATCGCAATGCTTTCAAATGTTTTGAAGCATGAATGAGATTTAGATGAGATTTAAGTGAATAAGGCCTTTGTATGGCTTGAGGTGACTTTAAATGTAGAGCAAAAGCTCTGAGAGTAAAAACCATTAAAGCTTCTCTTGTTGATACAACTGGCCCAGTGACACTTCTGGAACAAACAGAGCTCAGATTCACTGAATGAGCCAAATGATTTCACAATGACCTCAGACCAGATTGCGGTTTCAGCTCTGGAGCTTTTAGCTGAGACACTTATTTTGAACACACAGTGTTTTCATGATGAATTCATTTAACATTTCTTCTCTGCTTACCTGACTCAGTACTGAAGGTGACCGGTTCACTGGCTGGGCCTGAACCCAGCTCATTCTTGGGTGTAACTTTGAATTCATAACTACAAGAGAAAATGGTGTTAAAGGATAAGTTCCTGATAATTTACTAACCCCTATGTCATCCAAAATGTTCATGCCCTTCTTTCTTCAGTTGCAAAGAAATTAAGGTTTTTGAAGAAAACATTCTAAGATTTTTCTCCATATAGTGGACTTCAATGGTGGCCAAAGGTTGAAGGTCAAAATTCCAGTTTCAATGCAGCTTCAAAGGGCTTATCTAGCAAAACGATTGGTCATTTACTAAAAACATTAACAATTTATAAACTTTTTAACCACAAATGCTCATCTTGCCCATCGGTGTGACAACACCAATAATACCGGTATCACCGTGGGTGGGTGGGGAGTTTTTCTTCTTTTCCTCGCTTTTAAATAGCTTAAAAGTGCTGTGCGCATTTTACTTTCACTTTTGAATTAGCGGCAATTCAGCGTGAAGCAATTATTTGTTTTTAGTTTGTTCGACTTTCCCTCTTTTCCTCAAGCGCTGTGCGCATTTTACTTTCACTTTTGAATTTCAGCGTCAATTGATTGAATCCAATTCAAGCAACCACAAAATAGGCCTACAACGTCAAACTCATTTAGCCTATATAAGTCATATAACTTTAATTAACAAAACAAATAACAATACACTATGCTACATGCCTAATATAAAATAACAAATAACTTACACAAAGTTTAAGGTAGAAAACTGAAAATAATTAGGCTAAACACGTGGAACCAAATAAATAATAAACGTAGATTCTTCTTGTCAGTCAGCTCGACTTACTTTCCTCATGTGATCAATTAAATCTGATGTAACTGTCGTTTAATGTCTGATGTAACTGTTCAGTTTAATAGTCTGTTCTCTATCTGAACTAAATGATTTTTATTACAATAAAAAAACCTTAATTTCTTTCCGTCTAGAGACAAAGACATGAACATCTTGGATGAACATCTGAAAGTGAACTTCTCCTTTAATAATAATTCCATATCAATATTATGTTGATCAGACAACCAAACATTACGAATCAGATGTATTTTATTGGAAGAAACAAGCCCCAGAGTGCAAACAGCTTCATAAAAGGACTAAACAATGTTTTTTTTTTTTTTTCAAATATTCTTAAAAGTGTCTGTAAGGGCAGGACTGTGGTTAGTGTGTAGCAATCGAAATTAGCTTAATTTAAAAACTATTGAAGTCCAAAACTTGACGTCTTTGTGTGTGTCTTCATACCTGCTCTCTGGTTTCAGGTTCTCCACAGCTGTATGTGTTTGATTTGTTGTCTGGATGGACACCTCCTTTCCATGCGGACCCTTGGTGGAGGAAACTACCTCATATTCTATTGATACAACAGAAAGATCATTAAAATTGTTGATGTAACACAAATAAGATGCTTCCTAGAATGTTTGAGCAGCTTTATTCTATTCAATAGGCCATTATTAATAATTTGAAAGTTTGGAATTTTTTGGAAAAAAAATTAATAAATAAACGATGAAACACTACTGTTCAAATGTAATGGATCAGGTTTTTTTCCAAATAATTTTTTTACACTTTTCTAATTATCAAATAATCCATTTATGATGATAATAAATGTTTCTTGAGCACGAAATCAGTATATTAGAATAATTCCTGAAAGATCATTTGACACTGAAGATTGGAGTAATGGCTTCTGAAAATTCACCTTTACCATCACAATATGAAATTACATTTTAAATTAAAGCTGCAAGCAGCGATGAAAGGGCCCTCGCACCCGAGCTCACCGCTGACCGGTGGCTTTAGGAAAACAGCGAATGGTGGGCAGTATGCTTTTAATACAATAAATATAGGAGAAATATGTCAAAGTCACATATGATATATCCTGCTGCCAACAGGTGGCGCTATGATAATGTCTAAATATTGGCCTTTAGGTGTCTTCAGGCCAGGACTCTTACCAAACCTGTGAAGTTTGAATCAGATTAGACATTTTATGGCTGAGTTATAACAACTTCTATTTCCGTGGCGAAACATCAAACTTTGTCAGGCCGCCACGGACATGCCCTTTACTGAAAACTCAAGATCTTTGCAATTTAACATCACTAAGGCCTTTAGATTAGACTGACTGATTTTGGTGTTAATCTGTATAAATATCTAGGAGGAGTTTGTTGCAGCATAAAGCATGGCACTTCCTGTTTCCAGCAGGTGGCGCTATGACTATAACTGAATATGGACATGTAGATATCTTCAGGTCAGGAGTGTTATCACACATGTGAAGTTTGGGGCAGATCGGACATTGTATACCTGAGTTATAGCAACTTCATGTTTAATGGCGAAACATCGAAATTTGCCAGGCCGCCACGGACACGATATTATCAAATAGAAAGCAGTGATTTTAAATTGCAGTAGAATTTCACAGTATTACTGTTTTATGTAGCCTTAGTGAGAATAAGCGTTTTACAGACCCCAAACTTTTGAACAATAGTGTCTTTATTCTTCTTTGTTCCATGAAAGTAAGTAGGATTTTGGAAGGACATTGGGATGATTTAATTTTGGAATGAGCAAATAATGACAGAATTGTCAGTTCTGTATCTTATATCTTGTTAAATCCAACTAACATAAGTTTACCTAAAGTCCCCTCATGGCAAGCCAAGAGCTTGGCGGCCATCTTGGCAGCTACTTTCAGTGCAAGGTAATGGGCATAAAGTATAACTTCTATCCACTGGAATGGAGAAAGTCTAAAAATCTGTTAAAATTCGTCAAAAGAATTTCTCAAAGCCATATTTCAAATTAGCAATAAAGTCTGACAACAACGGTATCATAAATTATGTCTCCTAAGCTCAAACAAATGCTAAAAACCAATATTTTTCCGACTTGCCCAGCTAATGCACATTCCAGAGGTAAAAAATAGTCTTCGCATCCATCAAAAAGGCAGTTGGTTCTTTTATCTTTCATTCCAACAGCTGCCATATTGGGCATTGCAACATTCATTTCTCAAGCTGTCCATCACCCTTCAATACTGTTTCTAGTTTAAGCCAGTAATCAAAAGCTCTGTCTACCTGTGGTCTCATTGTCTGTTTTGTCCCAGTCAAGGATGATGAACGAGGGGCATCCTTCCACTGTTACCACAGTAAGATTGGATGGAGGGGTCTTGGGTGGGCCAGTGACATTCAAGTATCCCACCTCCTCATCAGGAAAGAAGCTGAGAGAGTTTGTGACAGAGCAGGGCTCCTCTGGACGTTTGTCGGTTCTGTAAACCACATGAGGCGCTGCAAATAGAGGACAGCCAATCAGAGGTCAATTCTGTCTGACAATGCTGTATATCCAATGTATTATTGCTTTTTGTCCATATTCTTACCTATGTAGCGTTTCTTCCCCGTGGCATCCACCTCAGAGAGGGGATGAGAACTGAACGAGTTGTCGCCAGTGTCAAAACGACTCCCTAAGATTCAAAGTTATACATGAAACACCACAAAAGACTCCAACTCTTTTAGATACACTTTCATTTTCAACAGATTGTCCTGCATTTTTCCAGTACTTTAGGAGAAACTGTCACAGAAACACTCTCATTTCAGCAATGTGTGTTGTTTTTACCATAGCTCTCTACAAAGGAATCATATAAGGACTATTCTACAGACTTGGTGCAAACTGCTGTCCCACATTTAAAAAGCATTTAAGTAATCAAATCTTAGATGTTTACTAAGATCCTTCTATTGTCTGTTGAAACAATAATATTTGAAATATCAGTAAGCTTAATATATATAAAACAATCATTTATTGGGTCATTTCAATTGGGAGGTGGCTGTCCCAAACCCTAACCCCTAAATTTCTTATTAAAATGATATTGAAATAATTTTTGCATTTTTTCCTGTTGTTTTAAAAATATATTATTGATTTTATAAAAAAAAAAAAAGGGAAGTTCAAAAGAAAATTAAATATTTTCTTTAAAAAAAAATGTGTCCTACATTTTTAATGTCACTACCGAAACAGTGTATGTTTTAGTCCATTGGCTGAGACTGATTTATGATTTATTTTGACATTTATGATCAGTAAATATTCCTGTGTCCCCCTCTCGCTCATAGCTACAATGTGTGAGTAGATAGGACCAATCATTTTGAGATAAATGTGTTTAAAAAAACTGTGTGTAACTTTAAGGAACATCACTACCGAATACCTTTTTTCTGCCAATAAGCAACTTTTTTGGGAGTTATTCCATAACATTTAGTTTTTATATGTGTACCACTGTTCAGAACTGTGCTAGCTAACCATGTGCTGATTAGCATCTTTTAGCTAGCTTCAAGTGTCTAAAATTGTCACTACCAAAACAGTCACCACCAAAACATTTGGTGAAGTTTCGGTGGTGACATCTTTGTTTTTTGGGTCTTATCAAAAAAACATGGTCACTACCGAAACAGTCACGAAGGTCCGTGTATCATCTGATCATTCAGATATTTCACCTAATCTGACTAACGAAAAATAGGCAAAACAGGTTGATGTTTCATTTTTGGGTTTTTCTGAATGAGCCAAAACATGACAGCTGATTTCTTTTTTCCGTTTTTCAGCTCGAAACCAAAAATACAATAAACAGGAAAACCAAAACTAAATAATACGGCTAAATTACGTTTTTCTTTTTTTTTCAGTTTTTGCTGTGTCTTACCGCTTTGCGCATGCACAATGAATAGCGGCGTAAAAGCCTGTCATCATTTGTGGTACACTATAATGTAAAGATATGTAGAAAATACACGTCATGCCAGCCACACTTTTTTTGCGTGTCTAATCGTGAAGTTGAATCAAATGATTCGAGATCCGATTGGAGCGCTTCGAAACAGTGGATCACGCAGTGATTCGGAGTTTCCAAAAAGCTCCGTTGATACTTTGCTCACCTTCTCTATAAAATGTATTCGTTGTTTTAAATTAATCATTACTATTAATAGGCCTAACTTAGGATGTTTTTATTAAATTGTGATGACATAATACAGCTTCCGTCGTATTAAAAACATTTCATGACCTGACACCCATTATTTTTTTCTTACCTAAAAAGACGGGTATATAATGCGCGTTGTCAACAAATTACACTAACCAGTCTCTCCAGGATTTCACGATTTTTTTTTTTTGTTGTTTTTTTTTATTTTATTTATTTATTAATAATTAGGATATCACATTATCATCCCCCCGGCAAATCGCACCCATAAATCGCCCCCATCCCCCCCGGCAAATAGCACCTATATATACAATATTTATTTATTGCTATAAAGTCAAAAAAGAGTATGATTTTAATGTTTCTGAATAAATTATATTTTGTACATACATTTTGACCGCTCCCAGCACGATTAGACGCGCAAAAAAAAAAAGTGCGGCTGGCATGACGTGTATTTTCTACATATCTTTACATTGTGTACCACAAATGATAGGCTTTTACGCCGCTATTCATTGCGCATGTGCAAAGCTAAAAATAAATAAAAACGTAATTTAGCCGTATTATTTCGTTTTGGTTTTCCTGTTTATTGGATTTTTGGTTTCGAGCTGAAAAACGGAAAAAAGAAATCAGCTGTCATGTTTTGGCTCATACAGAAAAACCCAAAAATGAAACATCAACCTGTTTTGCCTGTTTTTCGTTTGCCAGATTAAGTGGAATAACTGAATGATCAGATGATACACGGACCCACGAAACGTGTCATTATTGTTTTGGTAGTGACAAAAGAGAACACATAATCCATTATTTGGGGGAAAATAAACCAAATTTTAGTACAGTTATGCAAATGTTTTGTATTTTAGTATGTTTTGTTTTAATATGCAAGTTAAAATTCTGTAATATGATGTGGTTGCTACCAAAGCATTACTGTCAATATCGAAAATGTGCAGTCACTAGCAAAACATGGGATGTTACCTCAAAAATAAAGTATACTGAATTATAAGCTAAGATGTTATAAGTTTTAGTTCAATGTATATTCAAACTAATGAATTCTTAACTTTGAAATCACTATGATCAACTTTTTGCCTTTTATAAAAAAAATTTGATTCAAAATACAACATATCTCATAAACTACATGAAACATATCTCATGAAACATATCTCATAACATACATATCTCATTTTTAACATGAAATATTGTTAAAAATGTAATTGTTATTGATTTACCTCTGAAAAAATGTTAATAAAATAGCAAAAATATATATTTACAATGTAGATGTAAGCAAAATTTTAGTAGGTCAATAAAAGCCCTCTAATTAAATTATATATTACTGTGTTTCGGTAGTGACAAATTTGGAGAGATAACAAATATTACAAAACTTTCTGAAAATACAATATGAAAATTAACTGCACAATTACTAGAAATGTGTACCTTGGATATTATACAATTTGCATACATACCAAAATTGTGGAAAAAGACACATCTAAAGACATTTCCAAAACTGACTTGAACCAGTTCTGAATGACCTATAAATGACATAACTTGCATTAGTAGAGCATACCCTCGAAAGCAGATTGTGGTGCTGTTGTCGATGAAGGCCGTTGTTTGGTTGGTTTTTCAGTAGTGGGTGGAGACAGAGGTTTAAGTTCTGGTACTGGGTCCTTCTGCTTCAGATCAGTAACCTTTTCTGTTAGTTAACATGGAAAAAGTTTCATTAATTGGCAAGAAACACATGCACATTAAAGGGATAGTTCACCCAAAAATGAAAATTTTATGTTTATTTTGATGCTTACCCCCAGGGCATCCAAGATGTAGGTGACTTTGTTTCCTTAGTAGAACACAAACAAAGATTTTTAACTCAAACCGCTGCAGTCTGTTAGTGATTTAATGGCAGTGGATGGGCACCAAACCCTTTGAAAGTAAAAAAAAACATGCACAGACAAATCCAAATTACACCCTGCGGATCATGACGATACATTGATGCCCTAAGACACGAAACGATCGGTTTTCGTGAGAAACTGAACAGTATTTATATCATTTTTTTTATCTTTGATATACAGCCATGTCCAACAACTGTCCCGAACGCGTGTCAGCATCCGGCTCGTTACATGTGAACGCGCTCTGGCGTAGTATACGCAAACGCCGGGAGGGATCTGTCGAGTGTATACGACACTCATTGTTTACACAGTGCACAGAGATTGTGGGTATAGTGGCTATTCAAAATGGTAATTACATGCACTTATCCTGATTGTTCAAACCGATTTAAAGCTAAAAGATTACGTTGGCTTGCGCGAACTCAACCGGGACTGTTGACTTTTCACTGATTTTCCCTTCCGGCATACACACGTAACGCTCCAGATGCTGAGCTGAGTTTGACATTGCTGTATATCAAAGGTAAAAAAAAATGATATAAATACTGTTCAGTTTCTCACAAAAATTGATCGTTACATGTATTAGGACATCAATGTATCGTCATGATCCGCAGGGTGTAATTTGGATTTGTATGCGCATGTTTTTTTTTACTTTCAAAGGTTTGGTGCCCATCCACTGCCATTAAATCATTAACATACTGCAGCGGTTTGAGTTAAAAATCTTTGTTTGTGTTCTACTGAGGAAACAAAGTCACCTACATCTTGGATGCCCTGGGGGTATGCAGATAAACATCAAATTTTCATTTTTGGGTGAACTATCCCTTTAAGTCCAACAAGACTGTCACTGTATTGACTTCTGATATCTTTATCTGTCAGTGTCCTCACCTTTTTGTTTAGTCTCTGAGACCTGGTTCAGCTTATTGTTCACTGTAAAAAAAAGAAGGCAGACTAGTAGGAGAGACAGGGTAATTGTTTGTGGTTAATCAAGGAGTCAGTGAAAAGTCTGACCACAACAAAATTATGCTGTAGCTGAGATTAATCTGAGTAAAAATGACAGCTGGAGCTGCTATGGGCTGCTGGAAAGTTCAAAGTAAGACTATTTTCTTTGTGTTGTTCTTTTCAATTTTGTTTTCACTTTAAAAAATCACATCAGCATAACACAACAAATATTTCAAATGATTATAAATCTCCAAACGCTGCACACTGACTATGATTTAGAAGTGAAGGTAAAGTATGTTCTGCATAACATTCACATGGTTGGAATTAAAAAAAATAATGCATGACATCAGGCTAATGTCCGCACAGTCAGAGTATTGTGTGAGCCAAATGGGATCTTTTAATGCTGTCCAGACTCTGAGGGCTGCAGCTTCTCCAAGAACAGCTCTGAGGGACCACTGCTATGATGGAGTGCAGAACTACAAGGCTATAATGCTGGATGTTCACTCAGAATAGAAGTGCAGGATAATACTGAGCAAAGCCCATCAATGAATCAATTTCAAAACGGAATTATTTCCAATGGCCATCTCCCTTAAGGTCTATTATTCCAATTTGCGGCTCGCTAAACATTCCAGATCAATTTCAGGAATCAAATTTAGGGTGAATAGAAGGTTTTTAAGAAAAGTTGGATGAAGAACAGTTTCACCATTTCCTCAAGTAATCATATGTCTGCCAAATGTGTTCAAGGCAGTAGACTTTCTAATATGAGTTGGATTGGTTGATGGGTATGGCCAGAGTGATTTGATTATCTAATATTCAGTTTCAGTGCTTTCTTTGATTGGGAGAGGGTGATGGAGAACATAAAAGAGGGTCTAAGACAGCTAGAGAGGGCTGGCTACATTTATCAATGGCTGATCTGTTATGCTTTTCCAAAGAATCATAAGCTCTGAAAATCCATCATGACATGAACAGCACATAAATATTTTCCTTGGCCCAGAAAGGTCATGAAATCCAGCTGCGAGGGAATCGTTATTTAGACAGGAGATGTTTTCTACCAAACAGGAACATCTATCTCAGACATCATGTTAAAACTGTATCCAAGCTAACACTGTGCACAATTGGATTCACAGTTTTCTGGGACAGGGACCACAAAATCACTCCATAACCTAAATAACACAACACCAGGCTTTGCAAGCACATGGATTGTTATGGAAATATGATTTTGCAACTCCCTATGAGATAAAACTAATAGAGCCTCTAATTTTAGCATTCAAAATCAAAAAAAGGTGGTTACCACGTTGCTTTCCGGTTCCCTTCTGAAATTTGGATGCCAAAAGTCCTTGATGGTGCTCACCATGGGGCACTGTCGTGATAGGAAAAAAACTTTTAATCAAAGATCTTTCAAATGAAAATTAAATTAAATTACATGATACTTATATTTTAAATAATACCTGCATGTAATTACATCTGTAATTTTACCTTAACCCACCCTGACCGCCAAACCTGTCCTTAACCTTACCCGTATCCCACCTCAATGGTAGCAAAAGTGTTTTGCAATACAATATGAACACAATAAGTACATTGTACTTATTTTTTTTAATCTAAGTGCATAGTAGTTAAGGCCACCTACTATAAAGTGGGACAAATTCGGTAAACATTAGAGTAAGACACCAGATGTGAAGAAAAAAGTGGGACTTGAATGACAAAAATGTTGAACTTTACAGTTTGTTCTGTAATATCAGGTGTCACGGGAGTGATCAGCTGTTGTGCAGAATCAAATGACAGTGTGAAGAGGACCGGATGGGAAACAGACTTTTGGCAGAAAGAGATAGACTCTGTGTTTGTGTATGTGTGTCTGTCTTTTCCCTGCAGATAACACATGAATCTTGTCAGCAGGTCCTAAGAGTCCCTTAAACAAATGAATTTAAAACCCACCCGAGAAACCATGTGCAAAGAAGAATGTCCATATACAGTATACACCAGTCAAAAGTTTTTGAACAGTAAGACTTTTAATTAAGCAATAAGGTACGAGAGGCCGTGCTATATCATGAATAAATCACGGCTGAAGGGCGTTGTTAGGCACGACGCAAAGCGGAGTGCCTGCAACCCCTTCAGCCATGATTTATTCATGATACAGCACGGCCTCAAGTACCTTATTGCTTTTATAAAACGGTTACCACACAATAAAAATATTAAAATCCAAAAATATATATTAATTTATATATATATTAAGTTGTACGTTTTCATAAAGTAAAATCATTAACTGCCTTCCGCTGTAAAAAGTAGTTCTTAACTGCTAAAGCTTTGTTTACGTTGCTAAGGGTGGTTGCTAAGGAGGTTCAATGATACACAGAATGTTGAGTGAAGCGGTCGTAGCTGTGCTGTATCGTGAATAAAACACAGCTGCTGACCAATCAGAATTGAGGAATGGAACTAACCGTTTTATAATGTTTTTTAAAGAAGTCTCTTTATGCATGCCTGGGTTTATTTGATACAAAGTACTGCAAAACAGCAAAATTTTAAAATTCTGAAAAAACTGTAAAATTCTGAAATATTTTTACAATTTAAAGTAACTGTGTTCTGCAAACTTGGTGAGCAGAGAGACTTCTTGTTATTGTGACTTCTAAGGTTATTGTGTTATCGCACAATTCTGACTTTTTTCTCAGAATTGCATGATACAAGCTCATGATTCCGGCTTTTTTTCTCTGAATTGTGAGATAATAATCGTGAGTTATGAAGTCAGAATTGCGACTTTATATCGCAATTCTGAGAAATTAAGTCGCAACTGCGTGATATAAACTCGAAATTGCGAGAAAAAAGTCAGAATTGTGTGGTATAACCTTACAATTCTGTGAACATATCAGTCTTTTCTCCCTCAGAAATGGACATTAAGACTCGCAATTTCAAGTTTATTTATATGAAGCAATTCCGAAAAAAAAAATTGCAATTCTGACTATTTTTCTCGCAATTGTGAGATTTTATCCCGCAATTCTGACTTTATAACTCACAATTGTGAGTTTATATCTCACAATTCTAAGAAAATAAGTCAGAATTGCGAATTTATATGACGCAATTCTGAGAAAAAATTGCAATTCCGACTATTTTTCTCGCAATTGTGAGATTATATCCCGCAATTCTGACTTTATAACTCACAATTGTGAGTTTATATCTCACAATTCTAAGAAAAAAGTCAGATTTGCACGTTTATATGATGCAATTCTGAGAAAAAAAAGTCAAAATTGAGTTCAAATCCGGCTTCTGCCGAAGTTGTTCTTCTCCCTTTTCACGTCACGTTTCACGTTTTCATTGGAAAGGCATTTATTTTCAATAAAAATAAAGGAAATAATCGAAAAGTAGAAAACAAAGTGCCTTGTGTGTTTATCGAGTAGAATTAGGGGTAGGCATAGGGCTTTATTGTCCCAACAAGGTGGCATCCATTTAATAGGATTTACTAAAGACACATAGTCAATAATTTGGGCTGAAAAGGCATGGACATTGACTTGACTTGACTTGAGTGTTTCCATTCCAGATGCAACATTTATAGGAGGAGAGTGTTAAAATGAATCACACAATGCGATTTAGTTTACTAATGTTTGCACACGTCAGATTACTGGTATTTGCGCCATTATTTAACGGCCAAAAAAAAAAACATGTCTTAAAGGTTGTATCAGCAATTTCAAGCCTGAAACATAAAGTGTCAAATTCAGCTGACCTTTCTTCATGATCCGCTCGCTGCCTGCCCCATAAATTGTCTGTAAAAAAAAACGCGTCTCTGTGGTCAGCCTAGGGTCCGAGATATGCCAAAAAAACAATCGGTGCTACCAAAGATTCCACAGAAAAACAAACAGTGTTCCAACCAATCACCGTCAGGGGGTTGGTGTTGTGGACTTTCGCTCTGCCTCCCTTACATCCCTGCACCAGTACGAAAGTCCACAACACCAACCCCCTGACGGTTTACAGCCAATTTATGGGGCAGGCAGCGAGGGGATCATGAAGAAAGGTCAGCTGAATTTGACACTTTATGTTTCAGCCTAGAATCGCTTATACAACCTTTAAGCAGGCAGTAATTTGCACTGCTCTTGGTAGATCGCGCTGGTCATTATGGAAATGATCTGGCTGCATCTGTCTTCTTTAATGTGTGCATTGTCAGTAAATCGAATACAGAATTTTCCCTTCCCCTCTGGGCTTTTATGGAATTGTGCGCTAATGCTAATTTGCCCTGTTTAGTAAATCTGGCCATTAGTAGTATAAATAGCAATAACTAATATTTATTGCAGAGAAAATACTACTATTTTTACGTAGTGTAAATAGCCACTGCCATAAAATAAATACAGCTTAAATACTTATATGCTCATAATTAAGATATACATACAGTGCAGTAACCTAAAAATCTGTTTGATCTTTTCCCTTTAGAAATGTTGCCGTGTACACTTTAACTCCGATTACATGCTTCTGCATATGCATGTGGTGTGAAACAGGCCCAGTGCTACAGATTTATGAATTTGCACGCTACATAACATTTAAAAAGTCTAATAAAACAGTTAGACAGATAAAATTAATGACAGTATGAATAAAAAAATGAAAGTAAGGAAACATAGGAAGAAAGCTGAACAGTTATAGGCCCCACTTAAAAGAAAAATTATGTTTGTGTCGGTGTGAAGACCTCAAAGTTTCTATACCCCTTGTTTTGTGAGTTGAGTTACGATACCCAGCGGGTGGCCTGAAGGGAGGGACACGTGCGCGAGGCCTCGGGCTTTGTGTAGCATTTCGTGCCAAGGGGTGGGGTTTAGAGGAAGGTTTGCGGAAGATACCTCTGCCTAAATAAATAAAAACACAGTCAGCAATGGGAAGGAGACCATGATTAAAGATTATGGCAACAGATCTGTTGACTGACTGTATAGGGATGAGTCTGGGAAGCTCACAAAAGAGCACCAGCTATCCAAAAACAGAAGCCAACAGATCTAGAAGAGAAGATGGGGAAAATGGTGTGCGTAGCATTATGATAGTGCAAGTGTAGGACATTAAGAGTGGATGAAGTAGTCAGACACTTGAGGTGAATGCATGGCATGGTAACGTGAGAGCTGGTGCTGTTGGTGATGGTTTAAAGACAATTGAGGGGCAGTGGTGGGGCTGTTTCAGCGCTAGTCAGGTGATAATAGCATTGCCCAGCAAGATGATGTTTGGAAGTGGCGGTGACAATCACGACGCTACTGTGTAGAATGAAGATTTATGCGGTTAATACGGACAGGTGACAAACAGCACATTTAGGAGGAAAAAACTGGTGCTAATATCATTACCCTCATTCCTATTGACCACCTCATTTGTATGTGTTGGCTGTGACAGTAGCTGTTCGTCCTTTGGCTTGGAACTAGCTGACATACAGAGGCAGACTTACGTAAGTCTTATACAAAGCAGAACATATTGTAATGATAATGTTCTTAAAAGATCCCTGTTCAATAGCTTTTAGCCTGTCTGGTTTATCCATGACTATGAAAGGAATATCTGGCATCAGTTACCTAAAAATGGCATAACACTGAATGAAAAAACATCAAAGAACTTTTTAAACCAGGGTCCAATTCTTCTTCTAGAAGGCCAATGTCCTGTAAAATTTAGTTCCAACCAGCCCCAATACACTTGACTGGAAATTTCCAGCAATCCTAAATTAGGATTGCAGCTAAACTCTGCAGGATAGTGGCCCTCAAGGAACAGGACTTGACACTCCTGTCTTAAAGGAGAAGTTCAATTCCAGGATAAAATTTCCAGATAATTTACTCACCCCCATGTTATCCAAGATGTTTATGTCTTTCTTTCCTCAGTCGCAAAGAGATTAACTTTTTTGAGGGAGACATTACAGGATTTTCCTCCATTATAGTGAACTTCAATGGTGGCCAACGGGTTGAAGATCCAAATTTCTGTTTTGATGCAGTTCAAGGGGCTCTACACGATCCCAGACAAGAAATAAGGGTCTTATTTGGCAAAACAATCTTTTTTTTTCTTAAAAAAATAAAAAATGTATAGAATTTTTAACCACAAATGCTCACAATGTGCACGTCTTGACCATGTTGAAAAAAGTCACGCACAGTTAGTTCTTCGTCTGTGTACTTCAAAAAGGTTTAATTTTCTCCTCTAACTTCAAAATTATCCGACATCAATTTGCTTTGTAAACACTGGTTCGGTGCTTCCTACATCACACGTGTCACATAATATGCATCGCAGAACTAGTGCAAAACAAGCATTTGTGGTGAAAAAGCATATACATTTATTCCTCGGCTGGGATCGTGTAGAGCTCTTTGAAGCTGCATTGAGTCTGCAGTTTGGACCTTCAACCCGTTGGGCACCATTAAAGTCTACTATATGTAGAAAAATCCTAGAAAGTTTTTCTCAAAAACCTTAATTTCTTTTCAACTGAAAAAAGAAAGACATGGGGATGGGGGAGTAAATTATCAGGAAATTTTCATTTTGGAAGTGAATTTTTTTTTGTAAATGAATGAGTAATTCATTCTAGGTTGCCAAATTGCTTTACATTCTTAAAACTAGCCTGTTTCTACACCATATGTCTAGGGGAGAAGTTACCCGCTGGTCGACTTGGATGAATCGTCCCCACTGTTACCTGCTCCACCACGGGTGAGTTTTGAATAGCATGGGATTTGGTGAAAGCTGTTTGAGGTTTGAGGGTTAGTGGGTTTTTTGGGGTACCTGGCAACCGTTCTTCAGAGGTAGGTTGTCGATTTTCAACTAGGGAGTTCGTTTTTGGGTTGTACTTAATAGTGCTAGTTTGCTGTTTAGTGGTGCTGGGTTTGGGCTGGTACCAAAAGGTTATGGGTAGATATATAGGATGTGGAGTCAGTACCTGTATGTTCTCAGTACGAGGTGGCTTTTCAGTTGTGGGAATATAGGACGTAGTATATTCTTCAGGGGTGGATGGATTAGTGCTAAATACTGCATGTGTGCTAACATCGGTTTTCAGCTGTGATACTAAGACATCTGTTTGTTTGTCTGTTACTATATTTGCTAAAGTAGTGGATGAAGTCAAAGCTGTGTTTGTCAGAGAATGGCTGTTTGTGGACCAATTTTGTGTAGCTGGTGGTTTGGTGTCTGGCCATTCAGAATGTGCAATTGTGATGGACGGGTAGTGAGAAGTGGTTGTTGGAAAATAAGTGTGAGTGGTTTGGTGTTTGGACGTGCCTCGTGAACGCTGGGCTGTGCTCAGTCGATGCTGCTTGGTACTGGGCTGAATTTTTCTTGTATGGAGACTGTCTTGTTTCTTTGGTGGTTTGGTTGTAGGTGGATTAGGAGAAGATGTTTCACTAAACTGTTGTTGGGGTGTAATCAGTAGCTGTTTGGCTGTATATGGTTGATCTTTGACTGAGATCTGGGTTTTGATGGTAATTTGTTGAACTGTAATGGTTGATGGTTGGGTTGTGCTGGTTGGTTGGGTTGTGGAAGGTTGTGGCTGCTGAGATGTTGTGGACTGTTGTGGGGTTATGCTAGTATGTTGCTCTGTGGGAAGATCTGCTCGGGTTGTACTTGGATGACTGGTGGGGATTCGAGGTCGAACTGTGCTTGTGGTCTTTGGCATGGGCAGAAAGATCGATGTTAGAGAGAAAGTAAGGGCCTCGGTTGAGGTAGGAGGATTGTCAGGAACTGTAGTGGGATTTTCTGGCACTGATGTTGACACTGTAGAAAAAGACACATTTGTATCATAGACATTCAATAAAAATGGCACACACAGGAAGGAAAATGACAGAAATAAAAAGGCATGCAGCTCTCCTGTCACAGAAATTAACCCTTTAGCAGGAATTCATTTGCAATCATTAGATGAATTTCAAATGTTCAAATTCCAGCGTGTGCTTCTTTCAGAAAATTCACATCTGGAGTTATGATACACATGAAGGACATTTATTTGGAATTCATCTAAAAAATTACTGTGACAGGCGACCCACTACATGTGTAATGTGAGCGGTTTAATTTAAAACACAATTTAGGTCACAGACATAAAACAGAGGAATTGTTTAGTCTGTTTAACATAGATGGATAATTAATAAAAGTAAAAGCAGGTGTACTTGATTTGTTTAGTGTTTAAAGATGTCTAAACATTTCAAGCTGGAAACTTTATCATTTTATTTATAAAATGATAAATGTCATTTTAGTTATAATGTTGATTCAGGCACTCTCTTTTACGAAGAAAACCAGGTGTGTAGTAGTAAAAAATTATTCATTGTTATCTAGAGAGAGGTAAAAATGTGGCTTTTCCACATGCAAGAAGAGTTCTTAAAATATACGGAAGAAAATAGTTAAAAGGTTTAACTATTTCACTATTAACTGTTTACAGAGCAAGAAACAATGGGTATATTCAAAATAGCAGACTACTATTACTTTTGTAGTTTGCATATGTATATGGATATATATTTATATCTTCAAATTAAATAATTAAGAATGCTAAATAATCACATTTCTTTTTGAGATGATGAATGGAGGTCAACATACATACTAAGATATATATGTTGCTAATGTGGCAACAAGGCAATTTAAAAAATAGTAGGCAGAATGCAGTAAAAACTGTGCAGTAGGTGGTGTGCATTATGTCTGTATTCCATTCTGTTAATGTAATATTTTGCTTGGCTTCAAAGGTGAGAGAATGTCATTTACCTGAAGTTTTCCTTGGCTTTGGAGGGCTAGTGTGTTTGGAAACAGGGGCAGTTCTGGTCTGGGTAGTGTTGTTTAAGACTAGAAAGTCACAAGAAAATGTAATTACATATAGTGCCTTGCAAAAGTTTTTTCACATTTTGTTATGTTTCTGCCTTATGTTAAGGGATATGAATACTTATGCATTGTACTTATTTTATTTTTTATTTTTTTAATACATTCATGAAGTTGTGACAATTCTGTTTTTGTGTTGCCATTATGGTGCATGGAGTGTAGATTGGCAAGGCACTGTATTTTATATTCAGTACTACTATCAGTGACTGTGGTTAGGGGAAAAAAAAGATGTCTTTTACCTGGCACTGGTGGCATGAATGATTGTTGGTTTGCTAAAACTGGCTTCTGTTTAGAAAGCAATATTCAAAGTAAAAAAAGAGCGAAAAATCAAAAGTGTTGTCTTTTTAAAATCAGCTATTTACTTACCTGGTTCAGTTCCTTGAATGGCTCTATTATTTGATCTGTGAGGGAAAAATTTAATAAGTTTTGTAAACATTTTAGTTACAGTTTGTTCCATTTAAGTATCCTAAACATCCGTAGAAGAAATTAAAAAACAAACAAGACAATTGTTAATATACAATAAAAGTTCATAGCTATAAAAATGATTTGTAATGGGACACACCAGCTGTGTTATGGATGACCGGTGTACTCCAGACTCCACTGTTTGTGTCAGTGTCTGCTCGGACTACAAACTCATACTGAGCATCTGGTTTGAGGTTGTCAATGACTGTGCTGGTGGATGGACAGGTCTGGTAGTTCCAGGTATTGCTGGGTTCCTTCTCTCTGTAGCGGACTGTGAACTGTCTGAGAGGAGACAAGACAGCAAACCAGACTCTATAAAAAGTAACTTGATTTAAAATGACAGTCAAATCTTGAAAATAGACTTCTAAATCTGAATAATTTACACTTGCAGGTATTATCTCAGTATGAAATGGTACTAATGGGCTACACTCAGATATTACTTATGTTTATAGATGCCCTGCTTACCCTTTTTCCTTTTTTTTTTTTAAATCTCTCTCTCCTTCTGGCATTTATAGGATTTTTATGGATCAGTGGGTTCAAATGAGTTGTTTAGTAGAGGGCTGAGGTCAAGCTTTCCACTAACTTGTCCAAGGACAGTGTGTGTTGGTCATATTGTGCCTACACTGTGGGGACAATATGTTTCCACAAGGACAGTAAACCTGAAAATAGCTGCACCCAGCAGCCTCTATTAGCAAAATGACTTCATAATCTTATTAAGTGATGTCTTAACAAAAATATAAACAAGCAAGATACATGCAAAGTCCCCACAATGATAGAAAAATAAATGTGCACACCCAAATAGTTTTTTCCACCCAAACATCTGTTAAATTTATTACTGTTTTACTGTTTCCCTTTTCTTTTCATTTTTACTCTTTCTGATACTGTTTAGTTTATTAAAGTCTGTTGTTTTCCCCATTAATGTGTGTGCGATCAGAGTGTCTGGTGGTTTCTGGAACACATGGGCGTCTGCACACATGATCCTGTACCTGCTCTGTGTTTTCTGTCAGTCTAATGACTATACACATCTTGAAAGAAGGTCAACAACCAACTGATTAAATCCAGATAACACCCACATGGTACATGGATATGCACACATAGCCGCTCAAGGACACATACCCTTCATCAAAACAGTCTTCCAGAACGGTATCCATGAAAGGGCTGGTCAGTAGCGTCCCCCAGGACAGCAAAACTGACGACTGTGTTACAGAGCCGATCACAATGTTCAATGGTTTCTCTAAATCTACTTTCCCTGGAGGTTACAAGTCAGCAATTAGCTCAAAGTTATTACACAATTTTCATGTCTGGTAAATTTCACAATTCATAACAAAGAGATAGGAAGTGACATATTGAACTGTGAAAATTTCAAGTAGAAAGACTGTAATAGTATTTTCTTACAAAACAATCTCCAAGATAAATTCCATTCAATAATCTTTATTTACAACTTTTTTTTTACAACTAACTTTTTACAGACAGTCAACAATTTCCTGAACTGTTGTATAAAAGCAAATCTAATGCGATTACATTCTTTTTGAGTGTGGTTTAAGTGTCCAAATACTTTTGGGGTCACTGTATGCATAGATGTTGTTATTAAAGTGATAACACCCAAAAAGTCTGTCATGAATTACTCACCCTTACATCGTTCCAACCCCCGTAAGACTTTTGTTCATCTTCGGAACACAAATTAACATATTTTTGATGAAATCCAAGAGCTTTCTGACCACACATAGACAGCAATGCAAATGAAATGTTCCCAGGCCCATGTGACATCAATGATGCAACTGTAATTTTACGAAGCTACGAGAATACTTTTTGTCCACAAAGAAAGCAAAAATAACAGCTTTATACAACAATAAAGGCAGAGGATGTGAGTAGAAAATTGTTGAATCTGTTGTCTTTGTGCACAAAAAGTATTCTCGTAGCTTCGTAAAATTATTGTTGAACCACTGATGTCACATGGACTATGTTAACGATGTCCTTACTGCGTTTCTGGGACTGGGAACATTTCAGTGCATTGCTGTCCATGTGTAACAGAGGTATTTTTCTTTAGGGACTTTTATTTTGACGGGTTACCCCGTTCTCTTACGAGAGGGAACGAGTACTGCGTAAGAAGTATCTTACGCTAGGGGAAAATCCTTTTCTGCGAGATATTGAAGCCAAAAATTATCCTTAATTTTGAAATAATGTAAAGCGCGTTGCAGCAGCATACAGACATAGGCGAAACAGCTTGCGCGCCTATTGGCTGCTCTGCGGCAACTGCAGCAGCCTATTAGAGCGAGGCCTGACGCGACGCCAGATCCAATGGGGGCATTTCGCGCCCTTTGCGTCGCTTCGCGCCCTTTTCGTAGCTTCCCGCCTAAAAGGGCGTGGTCTAGACCTATAAATATCGCTCATAGGCAGCTATTATCTGATTTTTCATCCTTCAAGCGAAGCACACGCATCGCTGGAGCCGGATAAGAAGCCGCCGTTTGACTGCAAGCATCTCAGCGGGACGAGCCACTGAAGCTGCTGGCCACGCCGCCTTCCGTGCCTTCCTGCTGCGCTTTCCGGCGCCTATATCCTTTATAATCTACAGTGTGTTTCGCCGCTGCGATACACACTGTTTCTCTAAAAAGAGCAAAGCGTCTTTTTAAAGATGCCTTCATACGGCTCGTGCAGATGCCAATGGTGACTCTGAGGACTTGCCTTGCCTTCTTCACTGAGACTGCTCCCCCGCCCGCCGCGGTGTAGCGCCGTAAAAAGCGCCGTGCCCAGCGGGCCCCGGACACTTCCCCCAGCCGACAAAGCTCGCCGGTTCGCCCGCCTGCTTCATCGACCTCGTCAGCCTCTGTTCCGGACGTAAAGCGGCCGCTTCCATCGACGCCGCTGACGAGGGGGGCCATAAAGGAGGAAGAGGATTTCCGTTTCCCGCCAAAGCGGGAACGCGCATGCTGCTCAGAAGAGGCGATAGCAGCCCACTTATGTCTGCCCTCCGCTGGACGGCGTGCTAAGTCGGCCCTCCCCTCTAAAGCTTGCCGTCAGACGTCAAACCTGCTTCGCCGCGCTTTCGCCGCCGCCTAGCCGCGTCAGCGCTGCGTAACATGGTCTCTCACCGTTGCTGAGAGGCACCCGTGGTTAACGCTTTCTGACGTTTTTCTCGTCTGGCCGCCGCCCCGCCAGACGCGGCCCGCGGCCCAGGATTGAGTTGAAACCTGAGCCTCCGAAATCGTCCTAGCACAACTGGGAAAACGACGGTGTACGAGTCCCGCTGTTGCCGGACCCCCACCAAAGTTATTCGCTCGTCCAGTTCCAGGAAATGTGACTGTTCCAGTGTTTTCTGCAGCCAACAAACCGGCTCCGTCGCCCGTTTGCCTGCACACAAAAGTCGTTCCCACGGCTACACAGATAAACCCCCAATAAAGTGTATTGTCTGGTGTCCCGGCCACGGCCGATGGTGTTTCATGTGTCGTAAGAATGCCCACTAACCAGTGCTCATCTCTAACGTTACACACAAGCACAGCGCACATAAAATCGACACAGATCGATTGCGCTTCACAACCGGCCACGGCCGATGGTGTTTCACGTGTAAGAATGCCCACTAGCAGTGCTCATCTCTACACACAAGCACAGCGCACATAAAATCGACTCAGATCGATTGCGCTTCACACGTGGTAAATATGCCCGCTTCACAGTGGCCACAGACACCACATTATGCACGTCAAACGGTTTCTGTGAAAACGAAACCAAAAGTGCATTCGCTCTACGCAGGCGAACGTTGTTTGGAGTGTGTTAAATGTGCCCGCTGCCCCACAGCCACATCCACACACAGACATAATAGTTCCCGCTATCAGCGTGCCCCATGCCTCAAATATCACGAGCACGTTTTGCATGAAATCAGCGTGCATTCGCTCCATGCAAGCGAACGATGTTTGGAGTGTGTTAAATGTGACTGTTCCAGTGTTTGCTGCAGCCAACAAGCCGGTTCTGTCGCCCGCTTGCCTGCACACAAAGGTTGCTTTCACGGCTACCCAGATAAATCCCCAATAGAGTGTATTTTCTGGAGTCCCGGCCACGGCCGATGGTGTTTCACGTGTAGACAAAATGCCCACTCCTCCAGTGCCCATTTCTACACACAAGCACAACCTGTCATACACCCTGCGCGCATAAAATCGGCTCAGATTGATTGTGCTTCACATGTGGTAAACGTGTCCACTTAACAGTGCCCACAGACATCACATTATGCACGTCAAAAGGTTTCTGTACAAACGAAACTAACGTGTATGCAGGCGAACGGTGTTTGCAGTGTGTTAAATGTGCCTGTTGCCACACAACCACATACACACACAGACATAATAGTTCCCGCTATCAGCGTGCCCCACGCCCCGAATGTCACGAGCACGTCTCTGGTGCCACAGCATACCGAAACCACTCCGTTAATGAAAGAACGGAGCGCGCTTCGTATTCAGCCTCTAGCTATTCATGCAAACGCATTGGAAAAGCTTCCAGGGGTCTCGAAATGGGTGCTGGACATTATAAAAGGAGGCTATTCGCTACAGTTTCACCGACGCCCGCGCCGCTATACAGCGCGCGTCGAGACCACAATGCAGACAGAAGCAGCACACCTGCTTCGAGCCGAAGTGGCGAAACTATTGAGCAAAGGGGTCATAGAGCCCCTTTCTCAAGCTCAAAGCGAAGGGGGGCTGTAGAGCAGATATTTCCTGGTACCGAAAAAAGACGGGGGTCACAGACCCATATTAGATCTAAGGCAACTGAACAAAGCGCTGGTGAAGCGTCGGTTCAGGATGCTCACGACCAGAAAAATCCTCGCGCAAGTTCGCCAAGGAGACTGGTTCGTGTCAGTGGATCTGAAAGACGCGTATTTTCAAATACAGATAGCGTCACGTCACAGGCGATTTTTGAGATTCGCCTTCGAGGGCCAGGCATATCAGTACACAGTCCTGCCGTTCGGTTTGTCCCAGGCACCCCGTACATTACGAAGTGCATGGACGCAGCGCTCGTTCCTCTCAGACTGAAAGGCGTGCGCATACTGAACTATTTGGACGATTGGCTGATTCTAGCGCAGTCTCGCTCAGTGCTTGTACAGCATACGACCATGTTACTCGATCACCTCGAGAATTTGGGTCTCAGAGTCAATTGGGCGAAGAGCTCACTGTCCCCCAGTCAGAAAACTTCCTTCCTGGGCACAGAATTGGACTCGCTGTCAATGATAGCGCGGCTGTCACCACAGCGCGCAGCAGACATTCAGCGCACAGCGGGCTCGTTCCGCTGCGGCGCGTCTGTCCCGCTCAAAAAAAAAAAAAAAAAAATCAGAAAATGCTGGGTCTCATGGCCTCAGCGTCATCAGTTCTGCAGCTGGGTCTGCTATGTATGCGCTGATGCAGCTGACGAGCACTGTCCCGTGGCCGATACCAGTGAGGAGAGTCCTTCTCTCTCAGGCCAGCGGCTCGATTTGGCATCCTCACCCAGAGCTGTGGTCCCTTCATGTCTGGGCCACCAGCGAATATATGATGAACTCCCTAAAGGAGTATTAAACACGATCACGCAGGCTAGAGCCCCGTCTACGAGACGGCTCTATTCCTCAAAATGGTCAGTGTTTTCGGGCTGGTGCGCAGCTCGCGGCTCGTCACCCACTAACTGTGGTGTGATGGAGGTGCTTTCCTTTCTACAAGAGCTGCTGGACAAGGGCAGAACCCCGTCCACGCTCAAAGTCTATGTGGCGACCATAACAGCGTTCTCGAGCACAACGCTAGGTCAGTCAATAGGAAGGAACGATTTAGTTATTCGCTTCCTGAAGGGAGCTAGAAGACTAAATCCCCCCATACCTCCCACAGTCCCCGTATGGGACCTTTCTGTGGTACTAGAGGCCATGAAAGGTGGACCATTCGAGCCTCTGCAGACGATTGATTTGAAATACCTGTCTCTTAAGACCGTGTTTCTGCTGGCTCTCGCTTCAGTGAAGCGCATAGGGGATTTGCACGCACTCTCTGTGAGCGCGACGTGCATGGAATTTGGACCTAATGACTCTAAAGTCATACTCAAACACAAACATGGTTACGTTCCAAAATCACTCAACACACCGTTTAGGGCACAGGTCATCGCGCTGTCAGCCCTACCGGTCAATGATGAGGAAACGGACGCGAGCCTCCTATGCCCAGTCAGGGCATTACGAGTTTACGTGTCTCGCTCGTCTGCTTTTAGACAGACAGAGCAGCTTTTTGTTTCGTTTTACGGGCGTCCCAAGGGACTGGCCGCGTCGAAACAGAGCTTATCCAGATGGATAGTTGATGCTATTGCGTTGGCATATGCTTCCAAGGGCATGCAGTGTCAGGTGTCAGAGCACATTCCACGAGGGGCGTGGCCTCATCGTGGGCGTGGTCGAGTGGGATTGCCTTGCAAGATATTTGTACGGCGGCGGGCTGGGCCTCTCCGTCTACATTTATAAGGTTTTACAACCTGGAGGTTCCCGCCTTACAGGCCAGATTGCTGTCAGTCTAGATGTTCAGTGTTGTCTGACCTGATGTTATCAGCTCGGAATGCTGCGTCTACTGAGCACAGCTCTAGGGTCGACAGTGAAAGTGATAGCACAAGATGTGTCTGAGCAAACTGTGTGAAGACCCTTATTCTTACGTCAGCTCAGGCCGTAACCCCGCCCTGTATGTACGTTTACTTAGCGTCTGAGTGACGCTGCACTATGTGGAAGAGTGCGGCGTTGCCCCTCCCTCTTCCCCGGACTCCCTGTGAGTTCTATAGGTGATTATGAACTGTATGAACCCCGGGCTTTCGCCCTTGGGTCTTTGGTGTCAGATCTCAGCATGCACGGCGTTTTACACTGGGTCCCCTAGCGTAAGATACTTCTTACGCAGTACTCGTTCCCTCTCGTAAGAGAACGTACTCGGTTACTAACGTAACCTCGGTTCTCTCTAGAGAGGGAACGAGTACTGCGTATCTTGCCGTGCATGCGCACGCTCTGGTTGCTTTGATGATGAAAAACCAGATAATAGCTGCCTATGAGCGATATTTATAGGTCTAGACCACGCCCTTTTAGGCGGGAAGCTACGAAAAGGGCGCGAAGCGACGCAAAGGGCGCGAAATGCCCCCATTGGATCTGGCGTCGCGTCAGGCCTCGCTCTAATAGGCTGCTGCAGTTGCCGCAGAGCAGCCAATAGGCGCGCAAGCTGTTTCGCCTATGTCTGTATGCTGCTGCAACGCGCTTTACATTATTTCAAAATTAAGGATAATTTTTGGCTTCAATATCTCGCAGAAAAGGATTTTCCCCTAGCGTAAGATACTTCTTACGCAGTACTCGTTCCCTCTCTAGAGAGAACCGAGGTTACGTTAGTAACCGAGTACGTTTTCAGTATGTTCTGGGAAGAGAGGAGGTGTGTGCAGTTTTTGCGAGAGAGATGCGCCATGTTTGCAGTGTGATGGAGAGACAGATTTTCAGCAGAAAACATGCAGTAAAGTTTTTGATACACAGTTAGTCTGAGCTTCTGTGAGTCGTGTGACGCCATCGTGTGAGACCCGTTGTGGAAGTTCGGCGGATCGCGTCATCGAACAGAGAACGGTGTGAAAGGCTGACCGAGAGCATGTGAGCGAATTGCTGGAGCCGCAAGTTTTATTCTGCACGTCGTTGTTTTGCGTCATTCGAATTGTATGTATTTTTGAAAGTTTTGCTGAGTCTCAGAGCCATTGATCAACTGTGCTTTAGAGTAAGAAACAGTGATTTCTTTCTGTGCGTCGTTTAAGTGCACTTGTCAGTGCGCGAGAAGGTGAGCTGCAAGCGAAATTCTTTTTTGAACTCTCCCATTTTTTTTTGTTTTTGTCGAGACTGTCTGTCATCGCGACCAGTTTTGTTTTTTTTGAGATGCACGTCTCTTCGGAGACTGAGTCAGACTGAGCTGTGGATGTGCTGCACCATTTTGTTCCAGAAAGTCCCTGATTTTTGCCCGGGTTGCACTGAAAGTTTTTTTGAGAGTTTTTATTTTTTTTTAATTTATATTACCCTGCCATCCTCACGACATGATGTTTCACTAACAAAGTTCGGGAGGAGCGCGTCAGATACTTAGCGTAAACATCACAAGAGGAACCCACTCAAGCCAATCAATGCCATAAGTACAAATACAGCCGACTCACCTCTATTCACCCGACGGTTCATCAGTATCTGGTTTGTTCGTCCGCTTCTACTTCGCAAAGACAAACTTCCACGTGAGAAGACGATTCTGACTCTCCACCGGCTTGCCCCAGGACCTTCCCCGCACATCGCTCCAATCAAGCCCCAGGCATCATCTCGCGGCCACCGCTCGGCCAAGCAATCAATTCCGCCCATAGAGAAATGGACTACGGCGAGTATGAAACTAGCGCTGGCTGTCCAGTCTTCGCACAAGTCAATCAAAGCAGAATAATTTAACTTGTACAAAAAATCTGCAACTAACTAACCTCTCCC
>NC_133375.1:25364-65593 GCF_049309525.1 Garra rufa | reverse complement strand
GGTCTCACAAGGGTTCACATCCGTGGTTGTGGGTCTTGCGGACTGTTTCTCAGTATTCAGTGATCACTTAATAACATTTATTGTATTGATACAAAAATATCATATAAACACAAATTAGTGGGACACATTATAGTGCAGCATGACGCCTCAAAAAGGGCTGAAATTAGGTTAATTTGAGTTTTTGGTTGGGGACACGCCCCCCTCAGAAAAAGTATAAATAGGACAGAACAGCAGAGAACACTTCATTTGATTCAAGCTCGCCTGAAGAAGGACCAAGAAGGTCCGAAACGTCGCGATAGGCTTGAACACTGCATTTTGAAGTCTCCATCGGTTGAGTGGACGATGTTGAAGACCACATGGATTTTTGAGAAGGAGTTCCGGAGTAGAATGTCGTTTTGTTATTTTTCTTTGGGGTTTTGAACGACATACCACACCAAAAACCTAAACTTACCAGTCACTGTAGTGTGTAACCCTAGGAAACAGAGCCCTAAACATGTTAGCCCTAATTTGGGATTTTTTGTCACAAAAACAAAAATGTTTTTATTTGGTTTTAGACCCCTGCCATGGTTTGTGGGCCTGGGAGGCCATTTTGAGGGCCAGGGACATGTCTGGGCAAGTCCCAAAGCGGGCAGTTGAAGTGTGTGCCAGTGCACAACCTGGTTTTGGACTTTGTCTAAGCCATGGAAATTTCGGTCCCCTAACCAAGCCAGTGCCACGTCTCTGCACTTTGGGATTTTGCGAGGACATGTCCCATGGTTACCGGGGTGGTCTCACAAGGGTTCACATCCGTGGTTGTGGGTCTTGCGGACTGTTTCTCAGTATTCAGTGATCACTTAATAACATTTATTGTATTGATACAAAAATATCATATAAACACAAATTAGTGGGACACATTATAGTGCAGCATGACGCCTCAAAAAGGGCTGAAATTAGGTTAATTTGAGTTTTTGGTTGGGGACACGCCCCCCTCAGAAAAAGTATAAATAGGACAGAACAGCAGAGAACACTTCATTTGATTCAAGCTCGCCTGAAGAAGGACCAAGAAGGTCCGAAACGTCGCGATAGGCTTGAACACTGTATTTTGAAGTCTCCATCGGTTGAGTGGACGATGTTGAAGACCACATGGATTTTTGAGAAGGAGTTCCGGAGTAGAATGTCGTTTTGTTATTTTTCTTTGGGGTTTTGAACGACATACCACACCAAAAACCTAAACTTACCAGTCACTGTAGTGTGTAACCCTAGGAAACAGAGCCCTAAACATGTTAGCCCTAATTTGGGATTTTTTGTCACAAAAACAAAAATGTTTTTATTTGGTTTTAGACCCCTGCCATGGTTTGTGGGCCTGGGAGGCCATTTTGAGGGCCAGGGACATGTCTGGGCAAGTCCCAAAGCGGGCAGTTGAAGTGTGTGCCAGTGCACAACCTGGTTTTGGACTTTGTCTAAGCCATGGAAATTTCGGTCCCCTAACCAAGCCAGTGCCACGTCTCTGCACTTTGGGATTTTGCGAGGACATGTCCCATGGTTACCGGGGTGGTCTCACAAGGGTTCACATCCGTGGTTGTGGGTCTTGCGGACTGTTTCTCAGTATTCAGTGATCACTTAATAACATTTATTGTATTGATACAAAAATATCATATAAACACAAATTAGTGGGACACATTATAGTGCAGCATGACGCCTCAAAAAGGGCTGAAATTAGGTTAATTTGAGTTTTTGGTTGGGGACACGCCCCCCTCAGAAAAAGTATAAATAGGACAGAACAGCAGAGAACACTTCATTTGATTCAAGCTCGCCTGAAGAAGGACCAAGAAGGTCCGAAACGTCGCGATAGGCTTGAACACTGTATTTTGAAGTCTCCATCGGTTGAGTGGACGATGTTGAAGACCACATGGATTTTTGAGAAGGAGTTCCGGAGTAGAATGTCGTTTTGTTATTTTTCTTTGGGGTTTTGAACGACATACCACACCAAAAACCTAAACTTACCAGTCACTGTAGTGTGTAACCCTAGGAAACAGAGCCCTAAACATGTTAGCCCTAATTTGGGATTTTTTGTCACAAAAACAAAAATGTTTTTATTTGGTTTTAGACCCCTGCCATGGTTTGTGGGCCTGGGAGGCCATTTTGAGGGCCAGGGACATGTCTGGGCAAGTCCCAAAGCGGGCAGTTGAAGTGTGTGCCAGTGCACAACCTGGTTTTGGACTTTGTCTAAGCCATGGAAATTTCGGTCCCCTAACCAAGCCAGTGCCACGTCTCTGCACTTTGGGATTTTGCGAGGACATGTCCCATGGTTACCGGGGTGGTCTCACAAGGGTTCACATCCGTGGTTGTGGGTCTTGCGGACTGTTTCTCAGTATTCAGTGATCACTTAATAACATTTATTGTATTGATACAAAAATATCATATAAACACAAATTAGTGGGACACATTATAGTGCAGCATGACGCCTCAAAAAGGGCTGAAATTAGGTTAATTTGAGTTTTTGGTTGGGGACACGCCCCCCTCAGAAAAAGTATAAATAGGACAGAACAGCAGAGAACACTTCATTTGATTCAAGCTCGCCTGAAGAAGGACCAAGAAGGTCCGAAACGTCGCGATAGGCTTGAACACTGTATTTTGAAGTCTCCATCGGTTGAGTGGACGATGTTGAAGACCACATGGATTTTTGAGAAGGAGTTCCGGAGTAGAATGTCGTTTTGTTATTTTTCTTTGGGGTTTTGAACGACATACCACACCAAAAACCTAAACTTACCAGTCACTGTAGTGTGTAACCCTAGGAAACAGAGCCCTAAACATGTTAGCCCTAATTTGGGATTTTTTGTCACAAAAACAAAAATGTTTTTATTTGGTTTTAGACCCCTGCCATGGTTTGTGGGCCTGGGAGGCCATTTTGAGGGCCAGGGACATGTCTGGGCAAGTCCCAAAGCGGGCAGTTGAAGTGTGTGCCAGTGCACAACCTGGTTTTGGACTTTGTCTAAGCCATGGAAATTTCGGTCCCCTAACCAAGCCAGTGCCACGTCTCTGCACTTTGGGATTTTGCGAGGACATGTCCCATGGTTACCGGGGTGGTCTCACAAGGGTTCACATCCGTGGTTGTGGGTCTTGCGGACTGTTTCTCAGTATTCAGTGATCACTTAATAACATTTATTGTATTGATACAAAAATATCATATAAACACAAATTAGTGGGACACATTATAGTGCAGCATGACGCCTCAAAAAGGGCTGAAATTAGGTTAATTTGAGTTTTTGGTTGGGGACACGCCCCCCTCAGAAAAAGTATAAATAGGACAGAACAGCAGAGAACACTTCATTTGATTCAAGCTCGCCTGAAGAAGGACCAAGAAGGTCCGAAACGTCGCGATAGGCTTGAACACTGTATTTTGAAGTCTCCATCGGTTGAGTGGACGATGTTGAAGACCACATGGATTTTTGAGAAGGAGTTCCGGAGTAGAATGTCGTTTTGTTATTTTTCTTTGGGGTTTTGAACGACATACCACACCAAAAACCTAAACTTACCAGTCACTGTAGTGTGTAACCCTAGGAAACAGAGCCCTAAACATGTTAGCCCTAATTTGGGATTTTTTGTCACAAAAACAAAAATGTTTTTATTTGGTTTTAGACCCCTGCCATGGTTTGTGGGCCTGGGAGGCCATTTTGAGGGCCAGGGACATGTCTGGGCAAGTCCCAAAGCGGGCAGTTGAAGTGTGTGCCAGTGCACAACCTGGTTTTGGACTTTGTCTAAGCCATGGAAATTTCGGTCCCCTAACCAAGCCAGTGCCACGTCTCTGCACTTTGGGATTTTGCGAGGACATGTCCCATGGTTACCGGGGTGGTCTCACAAGGGTTCACATCCGTGGTTGTGGGTCTTGCGGACTGTTTCTCAGTATTCAGTGATCACTTAATAACATTTATTGTATTGATACAAAAATATCATATAAACACAAATTAGTGGGACACATTATAGTGCAGCATGACGCCTCAAAAAGGGCTGAAATTAGGTTAATTTGAGTTTTTGGTTGGGGACACGCCCCCCTCAGAAAAAGTATAAATAGGACAGAACAGCAGAGAACACTTCATTTGATTCAAGCTCGCCTGAAGAAGGACCAAGAAGGTCCGAAACGTCGCGATAGGCTTGAACACTGCATTTTGAAGTCTCCATCGGTTGAGTGGACGATGTTGAAGACCACATGGATTTTTGAGAAGGAGTTCCGGAGTAGAATGTCGTTTTGTTATTTTTCTTTGGGGTTTTGAACGACATACCACACCAAAAACCTAAACTTACCAGTCACTGTAGTGTGTAACCCTAGGAAACAGAGCCCTAAACATGTTAGCCCTAATTTGGGATTTTTTGTCACAAAAACAAAAATGTTTTTATTTGGTTTTAGACCCCTGCCATGGTTTGTGGGCCTGGGAGGCCATTTTGAGGGCCAGGGACATGTCTGGGCAAGTCCCAAAGCGGGCAGTTGAAGTGTGTGCCAGTGCACAACCTGGTTTTGGACTTTGTCTAAGCCATGGAAATTTCGGTCCCCTAACCAAGCCAGTGCCACGTCTCTGCACTTTGGGATTTTGCGAGGACATGTCCCATGGTTACCGGGGTGGTCTCACAAGGGTTCACATCCGTGGTTGTGGGTCTTGCGGACTGTTTCTCAGTATTCAGTGATCACTTAATAACATTTATTGTATTGATACAAAAATATCATATAAACACAAATTAGTGGGACACATTATAGTGCAGCATGACGCCTCAAAAAGGGCTGAAATTAGGTTAATTTGAGTTTTTGGTTGGGGACACGCCCCCCTCAGAAAAAGTATAAATAGGACAGAACAGCAGAGAACACTTCATTTGATTCAAGCTCGCCTGAAGAAGGACCAAGAAGGTCCGAAACGTCGCGATAGGCTTGAACACTGTATTTTGAAGTCTCCATCGGTTGAGTGGACGATGTTGAAGACCACATGGATTTTTGAGAAGGAGTTCCGGAGTAGAATGTCGTTTTGTTATTTTTCTTTGGGGTTTTGAACGACATACCACACCAAAAACCTAAACTTACCAGTCACTGTAGTGTGTAACCCTAGGAAACAGAGCCCTAAACATGTTAGCCCTAATTTGGGATTTTTTGTCACAAAAACAAAAATGTTTTTATTTGGTTTTAGACCCCTGCCATGGTTTGTGGGCCTGGGAGGCCATTTTGAGGGCCAGGGACATGTCTGGGCAAGTCCCAAAGCGGGCAGTTGAAGTGTGTGCCAGTGCACAACCTGGTTTTGGACTTTGTCTAAGCCATGGAAATTTCGGTCCCCTAACCAAGCCAGTGCCACGTCTCTGCACTTTGGGATTTTGCGAGGACATGTCCCATGGTTACCGGGGTGGTCTCACAAGGGTTCACATCCGTGGTTGTGGGTCTTGCGGACTGTTTCTCAGTATTCAGTGATCACTTAATAACATTTATTGTATTGATACAAAAATATCATATAAACACAAATTAGTGGGACACATTATAGTGCAGCATGACGCCTCAAAAAGGGCTGAAATTAGGTTAATTTGAGTTTTTGGTTGGGGACACGCCCCCCTCAGAAAAAGTATAAATAGGACAGAACAGCAGAGAACACTTCATTTGATTCAAGCTCGCCTGAAGAAGGACCAAGAAGGTCCGAAACGTCGCGATAGGCTTGAACACTGCATTTTGAAGTCTCCATCGGTTGAGTGGACGATGTTGAAGACCACATGGATTTTTGAGAAGGAGTTCCGGAGTAGAATGTCGTTTTGTTATTTTTCTTTGGGGTTTTGAACGACATACCACACCAAAAACCTAAACTTACCAGTCACTGTAGTGTGTAACCCTAGGAAACAGAGCCCTAAACATGTTAGCCCTAATTTGGGATTTTTTGTCACAAAAACAAAAATGTTTTTATTTGGTTTTAGACCCCTGCCATGGTTTGTGGGCCTGGGAGGCCATTTTGAGGGCCAGGGACATGTCTGGGCAAGTCCCAAAGCGGGCAGTTGAAGTGTGTGCCAGTGCACAACCTGGTTTTGGACTTTGTCTAAGCCATGGAAATTTCGGTCCCCTAACCAAGCCAGTGCCACGTCTCTGCACTTTGGGATTTTGCGAGGACATGTCCCATGGTTACCGGGGTGGTCTCACAAGGGTTCACATCCGTGGTTGTGGGTCTTGCGGACTGTTTCTCAGTATTCAGTGATCACTTAATAACATTTATTGTATTGATACAAAAATATCATATAAACACAAATTAGTGGGACACATTATAGTGCAGCATGACGCCTCAAAAAGGGCTGAAATTAGGTTAATTTGAGTTTTTGGTTGGGGACACGCCCCCCTCAGAAAAAGTATAAATAGGACAGAACAGCAGAGAACACTTCATTTGATTCAAGCTCGCCTGAAGAAGGACCAAGAAGGTCCGAAACGTCGCGATAGGCTTGAACACTGTATTTTGAAGTCTCCATCGGTTGAGTGGACGATGTTGAAGACCACATGGATTTTTGAGAAGGAGTTCCGGAGTAGAATGTCGTTTTGTTATTTTTCTTTGGGGTTTTGAACGACATACCACACCAAAAACCTAAACTTACCAGTCACTGTAGTGTGTAACCCTAGGAAACAGAGCCCTAAACATGTTAGCCCTAATTTGGGATTTTTTGTCACAAAAACAAAAATGTTTTTATTTGGTTTTAGACCCCTGCCATGGTTTGTGGGCCTGGGAGGCCATTTTGAGGGCCAGGGACATGTCTGGGCAAGTCCCAAAGCGGGCAGTTGAAGTGTGTGCCAGTGCACAACCTGGTTTTGGACTTTGTCTAAGCCATGGAAATTTCGGTCCCCTAACCAAGCCAGTGCCACGTCTCTGCACTTTGGGATTTTGCGAGGACATGTCCCATGGTTACCGGGGTGGTCTCACAAGGGTTCACATCCGTGGTTGTGGGTCTTGCGGACTGTTTCTCAGTATTCAGTGATCACTTAATAACATTTATTGTATTGATACAAAAATATCATATAAACACAAATTAGTGGGACACATTATAGTGCAGCATGACGCCTCAAAAAGGGCTGAAATTAGGTTAATTTGAGTTTTTGGTTGGGGACACGCCCCCCTCAGAAAAAGTATAAATAGGACAGAACAGCAGAGAACACTTCATTTGATTCAAGCTCGCCTGAAGAAGGACCAAGAAGGTCCGAAACGTCGCGATAGGCTTGAACACTGCATTTTGAAGTCTCCATCGGTTGAGTGGACGATGTTGAAGACCACATGGATTTTTGAGAAGGAGTTCCGGAGTAGAATGTCGTTTTGTTATTTTTCTTTGGGGTTTTGAACGACATACCACACCAAAAACCTAAACTTACCAGTCACTGTAGTGTGTAACCCTAGGAAACAGAGCCCTAAACATGTTAGCCCTAATTTGGGATTTTTTGTCACAAAAACAAAAATGTTTTTATTTGGTTTTAGACCCCTGCCATGGTTTGTGGGCCTGGGAGGCCATTTTGAGGGCCAGGGACATGTCTGGGCAAGTCCCAAAGCGGGCAGTTGAAGTGTGTGCCAGTGCACAACCTGGTTTTGGACTTTGTCTAAGCCATGGAAATTTCGGTCCCCTAACCAAGCCAGTGCCACGTCTCTGCACTTTGGGATTTTGCGAGGACATGTCCCATGGTTACCGGGGTGGTCTCACAAGGGTTCACATCCGTGGTTGTGGGTCTTGCGGACTGTTTCTCAGTATTCAGTGATCACTTAATAACATTTATTGTATTGATACAAAAATATCATATAAACACAAATTAGTGGGACACATTATAGTGCAGCATGACGCCTCAAAAAGGGCTGAAATTAGGTTAATTTGAGTTTTTGGTTGGGGACACGCCCCCCTCAGAAAAAGTATAAATAGGACAGAACAGCAGAGAACACTTCATTTGATTCAAGCTCGCCTGAAGAAGGACCAAGAAGGTCCGAAACGTCGCGATAGGCTTGAACACTGTATTTTGAAGTCTCCATCGGTTGAGTGGACGATGTTGAAGACCACATGGATTTTTGAGAAGGAGTTCCGGAGTAGAATGTCGTTTTGTTATTTTTCTTTGGGGTTTTGAACGACATACCACACCAAAAACCTAAACTTACCAGTCACTGTAGTGTGTAACCCTAGGAAACAGAGCCCTAAACATGTTAGCCCTAATTTGGGATTTTTTGTCACAAAAACAAAAATGTTTTTATTTGGTTTTAGACCCCTGCCATGGTTTGTGGGCCTGGGAGGCCATTTTGAGGGCCAGGGACATGTCTGGGCAAGTCCCAAAGCGGGCAGTTGAAGTGTGTGCCAGTGCACAACCTGGTTTTGGACTTTGTCTAAGCCATGGAAATTTCGGTCCCCTAACCAAGCCAGTGCCACGTCTCTGCACTTTGGGATTTTGCGAGGACATGTCCCATGGTTACCGGGGTGGTCTCACAAGGGTTCACATCCGTGGTTGTGGGTCTTGCGGACTGTTTCTCAGTATTCAGTGATCACTTAATAACATTTATTGTATTGATACAAAAATATCATATAAACACAAATTAGTGGGACACATTATAGTGCAGCATGACGCCTCAAAAAGGGCTGAAATTAGGTTAATTTGAGTTTTTGGTTGGGGACACGCCCCCCTCAGAAAAAGTATAAATAGGACAGAACAGCAGAGAACACTTCATTTGATTCAAGCTCGCCTGAAGAAGGACCAAGAAGGTCCGAAACGTCGCGATAGGCTTGAACACTGTATTTTGAAGTCTCCATCGGTTGAGTGGACGATGTTGAAGACCACATGGATTTTTGAGAAGGAGTTCCGGAGTAGAATGTCGTTTTGTTATTTTTCTTTGGGGTTTTGAACGACATACCACACCAAAAACCTAAACTTACCAGTCACTGTAGTGTGTAACCCTAGGAAACAGAGCCCTAAACATGTTAGCCCTAATTTGGGATTTTTTGTCACAAAAACAAAAATGTTTTTATTTGGTTTTAGACCCCTGCCATGGTTTGTGGGCCTGGGAGGCCATTTTGAGGGCCAGGGACATGTCTGGGCAAGTCCCAAAGCGGGCAGTTGAAGTGTGTGCCAGTGCACAACCTGGTTTTGGACTTTGTCTAAGCCATGGAAATTTCGGTCCCCTAACCAAGCCAGTGCCACGTCTCTGCACTTTGGGATTTTGCGAGGACATGTCCCATGGTTACCGGGGTGGTCTCACAAGGGTTCACATCCGTGGTTGTGGGTCTTGCGGACTGTTTCTCAGTATTCAGTGATCACTTAATAACATTTATTGTATTGATACAAAAATATCATATAAACACAAATTAGTGGGACACATTATAGTGCAGCATGACGCCTCAAAAAGGGCTGAAATTAGGTTAATTTGAGTTTTTGGTTGGGGACACGCCCCCCTCAGAAAAAGTATAAATAGGACAGAACAGCAGAGAACACTTCATTTGATTCAAGCTCGCCTGAAGAAGGACCAAGAAGGTCCGAAACGTCGCGATAGGCTTGAACACTGTATTTTGAAGTCTCCATCGGTTGAGTGGACGATGTTGAAGACCACATGGATTTTTGAGAAGGAGTTCCGGAGTAGAATGTCGTTTTGTTATTTTTCTTTGGGGTTTTGAACGACATACCACACCAAAAACCTAAACTTACCAGTCACTGTAGTGTGTAACCCTAGGAAACAGAGCCCTAAACATGTTAGCCCTAATTTGGGATTTTTTGTCACAAAAACAAAAATGTTTTTATTTGGTTTTAGACCCCTGCCATGGTTTGTGGGCCTGGGAGGCCATTTTGAGGGCCAGGGACATGTCTGGGCAAGTCCCAAAGCGGGCAGTTGAAGTGTGTGCCAGTGCACAACCTGGTTTTGGACTTTGTCTAAGCCATGGAAATTTCGGTCCCCTAACCAAGCCAGTGCCACGTCTCTGCACTTTGGGATTTTGCGAGGACATGTCCCATGGTTACCGGGGTGGTCTCACAAGGGTTCACATCCGTGGTTGTGGGTCTTGCGGACTGTTTCTCAGTATTCAGTGATCACTTAATAACATTTATTGTATTGATACAAAAATATCATATAAACACAAATTAGTGGGACACATTATAGTGCAGCATGACGCCTCAAAAAGGGCTGAAATTAGGTTAATTTGAGTTTTTGGTTGGGGACACGCCCCCCTCAGAAAAAGTATAAATAGGACAGAACAGCAGAGAACACTTCATTTGATTCAAGCTCGCCTGAAGAAGGACCAAGAAGGTCCGAAACGTCGCGATAGGCTTGAACACTGTATTTTGAAGTCTCCATCGGTTGAGTGGACGATGTTGAAGACCACATGGATTTTTGAGAAGGAGTTCCGGAGTAGAATGTCGTTTTGTTATTTTTCTTTGGGGTTTTGAACGACATACCACACCAAAAACCTAAACTTACCAGTCACTGTAGTGTGTAACCCTAGGAAACAGAGCCCTAAACATGTTAGCCCTAATTTGGGATTTTTTGTCACAAAAACAAAAATGTTTTTATTTGGTTTTAGACCCCTGCCATGGTTTGTGGGCCTGGGAGGCCATTTTGAGGGCCAGGGACATGTCTGGGCAAGTCCCAAAGCGGGCAGTTGAAGTGTGTGCCAGTGCACAACCTGGTTTTGGACTTTGTCTAAGCCATGGAAATTTCGGTCCCCTAACCAAGCCAGTGCCACGTCTCTGCACTTTGGGATTTTGCGAGGACATGTCCCATGGTTACCGGGGTGGTCTCACAAGGGTTCACATCCGTGGTTGTGGGTCTTGCGGACTGTTTCTCAGTATTCAGTGATCACTTAATAACATTTATTGTATTGATACAAAAATATCATATAAACACAAATTAGTGGGACACATTATAGTGCAGCATGACGCCTCAAAAAGGGCTGAAATTAGGTTAATTTGAGTTTTTGGTTGGGGACACGCCCCCCTCAGAAAAAGTATAAATAGGACAGAACAGCAGAGAACACTTCATTTGATTCAAGCTCGCCTGAAGAAGGACCAAGAAGGTCCGAAACGTCGCGATAGGCTTGAACACTGTATTTTGAAGTCTCCATCGGTTGAGTGGACGATGTTGAAGACCACATGGATTTTTGAGAAGGAGTTCCGGAGTAGAATGTCGTTTTGTTATTTTTCTTTGGGGTTTTGAACGACATACCACACCAAAAACCTAAACTTACCAGTCACTGTAGTGTGTAACCCTAGGAAACAGAGCCCTAAACATGTTAGCCCTAATTTGGGATTTTTTGTCACAAAAACAAAAATGTTTTTATTTGGTTTTAGACCCCTGCCATGGTTTGTGGGCCTGGGAGGCCATTTTGAGGGCCAGGGACATGTCTGGGCAAGTCCCAAAGCGGGCAGTTGAAGTGTGTGCCAGTGCACAACCTGGTTTTGGACTTTGTCTAAGCCATGGAAATTTCGGTCCCCTAACCAAGCCAGTGCCACGTCTCTGCACTTTGGGATTTTGCGAGGACATGTCCCATGGTTACCGGGGTGGTCTCACAAGGGTTCACATCCGTGGTTGTGGGTCTTGCGGACTGTTTCTCAGTATTCAGTGATCACTTAATAACATTTATTGTATTGATACAAAAATATCATATAAACACAAATTAGTGGGACACATTATAGTGCAGCATGACGCCTCAAAAAGGGCTGAAATTAGGTTAATTTGAGTTTTTGGTTGGGGACACGCCCCCCTCAGAAAAAGTATAAATAGGACAGAACAGCAGAGAACACTTCATTTGATTCAAGCTCGCCTGAAGAAGGACCAAGAAGGTCCGAAACGTCGCGATAGGCTTGAACACTGTATTTTGAAGTCTCCATCGGTTGAGTGGACGATGTTGAAGACCACATGGATTTTTGAGAAGGAGTTCCGGAGTAGAATGTCGTTTTGTTATTTTTCTTTGGGGTTTTGAACGACATACCACACCAAAAACCTAAACTTACCAGTCACTGTAGTGTGTAACCCTAGGAAACAGAGCCCTAAACATGTTAGCCCTAATTTGGGATTTTTTGTCACAAAAACAAAAATGTTTTTATTTGGTTTTAGACCCCTGCCATGGTTTGTGGGCCTGGGAGGCCATTTTGAGGGCCAGGGACATGTCTGGGCAAGTCCCAAAGCGGGCAGTTGAAGTGTGTGCCAGTGCACAACCTGGTTTTGGACTTTGTCTAAGCCATGGAAATTTCGGTCCCCTAACCAAGCCAGTGCCACGTCTCTGCACTTTGGGATTTTGCGAGGACATGTCCCATGGTTACCGGGGTGGTCTCACAAGGGTTCACATCCGTGGTTGTGGGTCTTGCGGACTGTTTCTCAGTATTCAGTGATCACTTAATAACATTTATTGTATTGATACAAAAATATCATATAAACACAAATTAGTGGGACACATTATAGTGCAGCATGACGCCTCAAAAAGGGCTGAAATTAGGTTAATTTGAGTTTTTGGTTGGGGACACGCCCCCCTCAGAAAAAGTATAAATAGGACAGAACAGCAGAGAACACTTCATTTGATTCAAGCTCGCCTGAAGAAGGACCAAGAAGGTCCGAAACGTCGCGATAGGCTTGAACACTGTATTTTGAAGTCTCCATCGGTTGAGTGGACGATGTTGAAGACCACATGGATTTTTGAGAAGGAGTTCCGGAGTAGAATGTCGTTTTGTTATTTTTCTTTGGGGTTTTGAACGACATACCACACCAAAAACCTAAACTTACCAGTCACTGTAGTGTGTAACCCTAGGAAACAGAGCCCTAAACATGTTAGCCCTAATTTGGGATTTTTTGTCACAAAAACAAAAATGTTTTTATTTGGTTTTAGACCCCTGCCATGGTTTGTGGGCCTGGGAGGCCATTTTGAGGGCCAGGGACATGTCTGGGCAAGTCCCAAAGCGGGCAGTTGAAGTGTGTGCCAGTGCACAACCTGGTTTTGGACTTTGTCTAAGCCATGGAAATTTCGGTCCCCTAACCAAGCCAGTGCCACGTCTCTGCACTTTGGGATTTTGCGAGGACATGTCCCATGGTTACCGGGGTGGTCTCACAAGGGTTCACATCCGTGGTTGTGGGTCTTGCGGACTGTTTCTCAGTATTCAGTGATCACTTAATAACATTTATTGTATTGATACAAAAATATCATATAAACACAAATTAGTGGGACACATTATAGTGCAGCATGACGCCTCAAAAAGGGCTGAAATTAGGTTAATTTGAGTTTTTGGTTGGGGACACGCCCCCCTCAGAAAAAGTATAAATAGGACAGAACAGCAGAGAACACTTCATTTGATTCAAGCTCGCCTGAAGAAGGACCAAGAAGGTCCGAAACGTCGCGATAGGCTTGAACACTGTATTTTGAAGTCTCCATCGGTTGAGTGGACGATGTTGAAGACCACATGGATTTTTGAGAAGGAGTTCCGGAGTAGAATGTCGTTTTGTTATTTTTCTTTGGGGTTTTGAACGACATACCACACCAAAAACCTAAACTTACCAGTCACTGTAGTGTGTAACCCTAGGAAACAGAGCCCTAAACATGTTAGCCCTAATTTGGGATTTTTTGTCACAAAAACAAAAATGTTTTTATTTGGTTTTAGACCCCTGCCATGGTTTGTGGGCCTGGGAGGCCATTTTGAGGGCCAGGGACATGTCTGGGCAAGTCCCAAAGCGGGCAGTTGAAGTGTGTGCCAGTGCACAACCTGGTTTTGGACTTTGTCTAAGCCATGGAAATTTCGGTCCCCTAACCAAGCCAGTGCCACGTCTCTGCACTTTGGGATTTTGCGAGGACATGTCCCATGGTTACCGGGGTGGTCTCACAAGGGTTCACATCCGTGGTTGTGGGTCTTGCGGACTGTTTCTCAGTATTCAGTGATCACTTAATAACATTTATTGTATTGATACAAAAATATCATATAAACACAAATTAGTGGGACACATTATAGTGCAGCATGACGCCTCAAAAAGGGCTGAAATTAGGTTAATTTGAGTTTTTGGTTGGGGACACGCCCCCCTCAGAAAAAGTATAAATAGGACAGAACAGCAGAGAACACTTCATTTGATTCAAGCTCGCCTGAAGAAGGACCAAGAAGGTCCGAAACGTCGCGATAGGCTTGAACACTGTATTTTGAAGTCTCCATCGGTTGAGTGGACGATGTTGAAGACCACATGGATTTTTGAGAAGGAGTTCCGGAGTAGAATGTCGTTTTGTTATTTTTCTTTGGGGTTTTGAACGACATACCACACCAAAAACCTAAACTTACCAGTCACTGTAGTGTGTAACCCTAGGAAACAGAGCCCTAAACATGTTAGCCCTAATTTGGGATTTTTTGTCACAAAAACAAAAATGTTTTTATTTGGTTTTAGACCCCTGCCATGGTTTGTGGGCCTGGGAGGCCATTTTGAGGGCCAGGGACATGTCTGGGCAAGTCCCAAAGCGGGCAGTTGAAGTGTGTGCCAGTGCACAACCTGGTTTTGGACTTTGTCTAAGCCATGGAAATTTCGGTCCCCTAACCAAGCCAGTGCCACGTCTCTGCACTTTGGGATTTTGCGAGGACATGTCCCATGGTTACCGGGGTGGTCTCACAAGGGTTCACATCCGTGGTTGTGGGTCTTGCGGACTGTTTCTCAGTATTCAGTGATCACTTAATAACATTTATTGTATTGATACAAAAATATCATATAAACACAAATTAGTGGGACACATTATAGTGCAGCATGACGCCTCAAAAAGGGCTGAAATTAGGTTAATTTGAGTTTTTGGTTGGGGACACGCCCCCCTCAGAAAAAGTATAAATAGGACAGAACAGCAGAGAACACTTCATTTGATTCAAGCTCGCCTGAAGAAGGACCAAGAAGGTCCGAAACGTCGCGATAGGCTTGAACACTGTATTTTGAAGTCTCCATCGGTTGAGTGGACGATGTTGAAGACCACATGGATTTTTGAGAAGGAGTTCCGGAGTAGAATGTCGTTTTGTTATTTTTCTTTGGGGTTTTGAACGACATACCACACCAAAAACCTAAACTTACCAGTCACTGTAGTGTGTAACCCTAGGAAACAGAGCCCTAAACATGTTAGCCCTAATTTGGGATTTTTTGTCACAAAAACAAAAATGTTTTTATTTGGTTTTAGACCCCTGCCATGGTTTGTGGGCCTGGGAGGCCATTTTGAGGGCCAGGGACATGTCTGGGCAAGTCCCAAAGCGGGCAGTTGAAGTGTGTGCCAGTGCACAACCTGGTTTTGGACTTTGTCTAAGCCATGGAAATTTCGGTCCCCTAACCAAGCCAGTGCCACGTCTCTGCACTTTGGGATTTTGCGAGGACATGTCCCATGGTTACCGGGGTGGTCTCACAAGGGTTCACATCCGTGGTTGTGGGTCTTGCGGACTGTTTCTCAGTATTCAGTGATCACTTAATAACATTTATTGTATTGATACAAAAATATCATATAAACACAAATTAGTGGGACACATTATAGTGCAGCATGACGCCTCAAAAAGGGCTGAAATTAGGTTAATTTGAGTTTTTGGTTGGGGACACGCCCCCCTCAGAAAAAGTATAAATAGGACAGAACAGCAGAGAACACTTCATTTGATTCAAGCTCGCCTGAAGAAGGACCAAGAAGGTCCGAAACGTCGCGATAGGCTTGAACACTGCATTTTGAAGTCTCCATCGGTTGAGTGGACGATGTTGAAGACCACATGGATTTTTGAGAAGGAGTTCCGGAGTAGAATGTCGTTTTGTTATTTTTCTTTGGGGTTTTGAACGACATACCACACCAAAAACCTAAACTTACCAGTCACTGTAGTGTGTAACCCTAGGAAACAGAGCCCTAAACATGTTAGCCCTAATTTGGGATTTTTTGTCACAAAAACAAAAATGTTTTTATTTGGTTTTAGACCCCTGCCATGGTTTGTGGGCCTGGGAGGCCATTTTGAGGGCCAGGGACATGTCTGGGCAAGTCCCAAAGCGGGCAGTTGAAGTGTGTGCCAGTGCACAACCTGGTTTTGGACTTTGTCTAAGCCATGGAAATTTCGGTCCCCTAACCAAGCCAGTGCCACGTCTCTGCACTTTGGGATTTTGCGAGGACATGTCCCATGGTTACCGGGGTGGTCTCACAAGGGTTCACATCCGTGGTTGTGGGTCTTGCGGACTGTTTCTCAGTATTCAGTGATCACTTAATAACATTTATTGTATTGATACAAAAATATCATATAAACACAAATTAGTGGGACACATTATAGTGCAGCATGACGCCTCAAAAAGGGCTGAAATTAGGTTAATTTGAGTTTTTGGTTGGGGACACGCCCCCCTCAGAAAAAGTATAAATAGGACAGAACAGCAGAGAACACTTCATTTGATTCAAGCTCGCCTGAAGAAGGACCAAGAAGGTCCGAAACGTCGCGATAGGCTTGAACACTGCATTTTGAAGTCTCCATCGGTTGAGTGGACGATGTTGAAGACCACATGGATTTTTGAGAAGGAGTTCCGGAGTAGAATGTCGTTTTGTTATTTTTCTTTGGGGTTTTGAACGACATACCACACCAAAAACCTAAACTTACCAGTCACTGTAGTGTGTAACCCTAGGAAACAGAGCCCTAAACATGTTAGCCCTAATTTGGGATTTTTTGTCACAAAAACAAAAATGTTTTTATTTGGTTTTAGACCCCTGCCATGGTTTGTGGGCCTGGGAGGCCATTTTGAGGGCCAGGGACATGTCTGGGCAAGTCCCAAAGCGGGCAGTTGAAGTGTGTGCCAGTGCACAACCTGGTTTTGGACTTTGTCTAAGCCATGGAAATTTCGGTCCCCTAACCAAGCCAGTGCCACGTCTCTGCACTTTGGGATTTTGCGAGGACATGTCCCATGGTTACCGGGGTGGTCTCACAAGGGTTCACATCCGTGGTTGTGGGTCTTGCGGACTGTTTCTCAGTATTCAGTGATCACTTAATAACATTTATTGTATTGATACAAAAATATCATATAAACACAAATTAGTGGGACACATTATAGTGCAGCATGACGCCTCAAAAAGGGCTGAAATTAGGTTAATTTGAGTTTTTGGTTGGGGACACGCCCCCCTCAGAAAAAGTATAAATAGGACAGAACAGCAGAGAACACTTCATTTGATTCAAGCTCGCCTGAAGAAGGACCAAGAAGGTCCGAAACGTCGCGATAGGCTTGAACACTGCATTTTGAAGTCTCCATCGGTTGAGTGGACGATGTTGAAGACCACATGGATTTTTGAGAAGGAGTTCCGGAGTAGAATGTCGTTTTGTTATTTTTCTTTGGGGTTTTGAACGACATACCACACCAAAAACCTAAACTTACCAGTCACTGTAGTGTGTAACCCTAGGAAACAGAGCCCTAAACATGTTAGCCCTAATTTGGGATTTTTTGTCACAAAAACAAAAATGTTTTTATTTGGTTTTAGACCCCTGCCATGGTTTGTGGGCCTGGGAGGCCATTTTGAGGGCCAGGGACATGTCTGGGCAAGTCCCAAAGCGGGCAGTTGAAGTGTGTGCCAGTGCACAACCTGGTTTTGGACTTTGTCTAAGCCATGGAAATTTCGGTCCCCTAACCAAGCCAGTGCCACGTCTCTGCACTTTGGGATTTTGCGAGGACATGTCCCATGGTTACCGGGGTGGTCTCACAAGGGTTCACATCCGTGGTTGTGGGTCTTGCGGACTGTTTCTCAGTATTCAGTGATCACTTAATAACATTTATTGTATTGATACAAAAATATCATATAAACACAAATTAGTGGGACACATTATAGTGCAGCATGACGCCTCAAAAAGGGCTGAAATTAGGTTAATTTGAGTTTTTGGTTGGGGACACGCCCCCCTCAGAAAAAGTATAAATAGGACAGAACAGCAGAGAACACTTCATTTGATTCAAGCTCGCCTGAAGAAGGACCAAGAAGGTCCGAAACGTCGCGATAGGCTTGAACACTGCATTTTGAAGTCTCCATCGGTTGAGTGGACGATGTTGAAGACCACATGGATTTTTGAGAAGGAGTTCCGGAGTAGAATGTCGTTTTGTTATTTTTCTTTGGGGTTTTGAACGACATACCACACCAAAAACCTAAACTTACCAGTCACTGTAGTGTGTAACCCTAGGAAACAGAGCCCTAAACATGTTAGCCCTAATTTGGGATTTTTTGTCACAAAAACAAAAATGTTTTTATTTGGTTTTAGACCCCTGCCATGGTTTGTGGGCCTGGGAGGCCATTTTGAGGGCCAGGGACATGTCTGGGCAAGTCCCAAAGCGGGCAGTTGAAGTGTGTGCCAGTGCACAACCTGGTTTTGGACTTTGTCTAAGCCATGGAAATTTCGGTCCCCTAACCAAGCCAGTGCCACGTCTCTGCACTTTGGGATTTTGCGAGGACATGTCCCATGGTTACCGGGGTGGTCTCACAAGGGTTCACATCCGTGGTTGTGGGTCTTGCGGACTGTTTCTCAGTATTCAGTGATCACTTAATAACATTTATTGTATTGATACAAAAATATCATATAAACACAAATTAGTGGGACACATTATAGTGCAGCATGACGCCTCAAAAAGGGCTGAAATTAGGTTAATTTGAGTTTTTGGTTGGGGACACGCCCCCCTCAGAAAAAGTATAAATAGGACAGAACAGCAGAGAACACTTCATTTGATTCAAGCTCGCCTGAAGAAGGACCAAGAAGGTCCGAAACGTCGCGATAGGCTTGAACACTGCATTTTGAAGTCTCCATCGGTTGAGTGGACGATGTTGAAGACCACATGGATTTTTGAGAAGGAGTTCCGGAGTAGAATGTCGTTTTGTTATTTTTCTTTGGGGTTTTGAACGACATACCACACCAAAAACCTAAACTTACCAGTCACTGTAGTGTGTAACCCTAGGAAACAGAGCCCTAAACATGTTAGCCCTAATTTGGGATTTTTTGTCACAAAAACAAAAATGTTTTTATTTGGTTTTAGACCCCTGCCATGGTTTGTGGGCCTGGGAGGCCATTTTGAGGGCCAGGGACATGTCTGGGCAAGTCCCAAAGCGGGCAGTTGAAGTGTGTGCCAGTGCACAACCTGGTTTTGGACTTTGTCTAAGCCATGGAAATTTCGGTCCCCTAACCAAGCCAGTGCCACGTCTCTGCACTTTGGGATTTTGCGAGGACATGTCCCATGGTTACCGGGGTGGTCTCACAAGGGTTCACATCCGTGGTTGTGGGTCTTGCGGACTGTTTCTCAGTATTCAGTGATCACTTAATAACATTTATTGTATTGATACAAAAATATCATATAAACACAAATTAGTGGGACACATTATAGTGCAGCATGACGCCTCAAAAAGGGCTGAAATTAGGTTAATTTGAGTTTTTGGTTGGGGACACGCCCCCCTCAGAAAAAGTATAAATAGGACAGAACAGCAGAGAACACTTCATTTGATTCAAGCTCGCCTGAAGAAGGACCAAGAAGGTCCGAAACGTCGCGATAGGCTTGAACACTGCATTTTGAAGTCTCCATCGGTTGAGTGGACGATGTTGAAGACCACATGGATTTTTGAGAAGGAGTTCCGGAGTAGAATGTCGTTTTGTTATTTTTCTTTGGGGTTTTGAACGACATACCACACCAAAAACCTAAACTTACCAGTCACTGTAGTGTGTAACCCTAGGAAACAGAGCCCTAAACATGTTAGCCCTAATTTGGGATTTTTTGTCACAAAAACAAAAATGTTTTTATTTGGTTTTAGACCCCTGCCATGGTTTGTGGGCCTGGGAGGCCATTTTGAGGGCCAGGGACATGTCTGGGCAAGTCCCAAAGCGGGCAGTTGAAGTGTGTGCCAGTGCACAACCTGGTTTTGGACTTTGTCTAAGCCATGGAAATTTCGGTCCCCTAACCAAGCCAGTGCCACGTCTCTGCACTTTGGGATTTTGCGAGGACATGTCCCATGGTTACCGGGGTGGTCTCACAAGGGTTCACATCCGTGGTTGTGGGTCTTGCGGACTGTTTCTCAGTATTCAGTGATCACTTAATAACATTTATTGTATTGATACAAAAATATCATATAAACACAAATTAGTGGGACACATTATAGTGCAGCATGACGCCTCAAAAAGGGCTGAAATTAGGTTAATTTGAGTTTTTGGTTGGGGACACGCCCCCCTCAGAAAAAGTATAAATAGGACAGAACAGCAGAGAACACTTCATTTGATTCAAGCTCGCCTGAAGAAGGACCAAGAAGGTCCGAAACGTCGCGATAGGCTTGAACACTGTATTTTGAAGTCTCCATCGGTTGAGTGGACGATGTTGAAGACCACATGGATTTTTGAGAAGGAGTTCCGGAGTAGAATGTCGTTTTGTTATTTTTCTTTGGGGTTTTGAACGACATACCACACCAAAAACCTAAACTTACCAGTCACTGTAGTGTGTAACCCTAGGAAACAGAGCCCTAAACATGTTAGCCCTAATTTGGGATTTTTTGTCACAAAAACAAAAATGTTTTTATTTGGTTTTAGACCCCTGCCATGGTTTGTGGGCCTGGGAGGCCATTTTGAGGGCCAGGGACATGTCTGGGCAAGTCCCAAAGCGGGCAGTTGAAGTGTGTGCCAGTGCACAACCTGGTTTTGGACTTTGTCTAAGCCATGGAAATTTCGGTCCCCTAACCAAGCCAGTGCCACGTCTCTGCACTTTGGGATTTTGCGAGGACATGTCCCATGGTTACCGGGGTGGTCTCACAAGGGTTCACATCCGTGGTTGTGGGTCTTGCGGACTGTTTCTCAGTATTCAGTGATCACTTAATAACATTTATTGTATTGATACAAAAATATCATATAAACACAAATTAGTGGGACACATTATAGTGCAGCATGACGCCTCAAAAAGGGCTGAAATTAGGTTAATTTGAGTTTTTGGTTGGGGACACGCCCCCCTCAGAAAAAGTATAAATAGGACAGAACAGCAGAGAACACTTCATTTGATTCAAGCTCGCCTGAAGAAGGACCAAGAAGGTCCGAAACGTCGCGATAGGCTTGAACACTGCATTTTGAAGTCTCCATCGGTTGAGTGGACGATGTTGAAGACCACATGGATTTTTGAGAAGGAGTTCCGGAGTAGAATGTCGTTTTGTTATTTTTCTTTGGGGTTTTGAACGACATACCACACCAAAAACCTAAACTTACCAGTCACTGTAGTGTGTAACCCTAGGAAACAGAGCCCTAAACATGTTAGCCCTAATTTGGGATTTTTTGTCACAAAAACAAAAATGTTTTTATTTGGTTTTAGACCCCTGCCATGGTTTGTGGGCCTGGGAGGCCATTTTGAGGGCCAGGGACATGTCTGGGCAAGTCCCAAAGCGGGCAGTTGAAGTGTGTGCCAGTGCACAACCTGGTTTTGGACTTTGTCTAAGCCATGGAAATTTCGGTCCCCTAACCAAGCCAGTGCCACGTCTCTGCACTTTGGGATTTTGCGAGGACATGTCCCATGGTTACCGGGGTGGTCTCACAAGGGTTCACATCCGTGGTTGTGGGTCTTGCGGACTGTTTCTCAGTATTCAGTGATCACTTAATAACATTTATTGTATTGATACAAAAATATCATATAAACACAAATTAGTGGGACACATTATAGTGCAGCATGACGCCTCAAAAAGGGCTGAAATTAGGTTAATTTGAGTTTTTGGTTGGGGACACGCCCCCCTCAGAAAAAGTATAAATAGGACAGAACAGCAGAGAACACTTCATTTGATTCAAGCTCGCCTGAAGAAGGACCAAGAAGGTCCGAAACGTCGCGATAGGCTTGAACACTGTATTTTGAAGTCTCCATCGGTTGAGTGGACGATGTTGAAGACCACATGGATTTTTGAGAAGGAGTTCCGGAGTAGAATGTCGTTTTGTTATTTTTCTTTGGGGTTTTGAACGACATACCACACCAAAAACCTAAACTTACCAGTCACTGTAGTGTGTAACCCTAGGAAACAGAGCCCTAAACATGTTAGCCCTAATTTGGGATTTTTTGTCACAAAAACAAAAATGTTTTTATTTGGTTTTAGACCCCTGCCATGGTTTGTGGGCCTGGGAGGCCATTTTGAGGGCCAGGGACATGTCTGGGCAAGTCCCAAAGCGGGCAGTTGAAGTGTGTGCCAGTGCACAACCTGGTTTTGGACTTTGTCTAAGCCATGGAAATTTCGGTCCCCTAACCAAGCCAGTGCCACGTCTCTGCACTTTGGGATTTTGCGAGGACATGTCCCATGGTTACCGGGGTGGTCTCACAAGGGTTCACATCCGTGGTTGTGGGTCTTGCGGACTGTTTCTCAGTATTCAGTGATCACTTAATAACATTTATTGTATTGATACAAAAATATCATATAAACACAAATTAGTGGGACACATTATAGTGCAGCATGACGCCTCAAAAAGGGCTGAAATTAGGTTAATTTGAGTTTTTGGTTGGGGACACGCCCCCCTCAGAAAAAGTATAAATAGGACAGAACAGCAGAGAACACTTCATTTGATTCAAGCTCGCCTGAAGAAGGACCAAGAAGGTCCGAAACGTCGCGATAGGCTTGAACACTGCATTTTGAAGTCTCCATCGGTTGAGTGGACGATGTTGAAGACCACATGGATTTTTGAGAAGGAGTTCCGGAGTAGAATGTCGTTTTGTTATTTTTCTTTGGGGTTTTGAACGACATACCACACCAAAAACCTAAACTTACCAGTCACTGTAGTGTGTAACCCTAGGAAACAGAGCCCTAAACATGTTAGCCCTAATTTGGGATTTTTTGTCACAAAAACAAAAATGTTTTTATTTGGTTTTAGACCCCTGCCATGGTTTGTGGGCCTGGGAGGCCATTTTGAGGGCCAGGGACATGTCTGGGCAAGTCCCAAAGCGGGCAGTTGAAGTGTGTGCCAGTGCACAACCTGGTTTTGGACTTTGTCTAAGCCATGGAAATTTCGGTCCCCTAACTCAACCCTAACTCAACCCTAGACAGAATTTTGGCCAAAAAAAAAAAATTACAAAATTAAATATATATATACACACACACTAAAGTCGTTTTAATTCTCCTACACTTTTACAATTACAAAACATGCAACTTGCCCCACCGAGGACAAACTGTCATACATTGACAAACAACACCAAAAGATACATTAAAAGTAAACAAATTACCTTAACAAAATACAAGAAAAGACTACATAGTAATAAAAAAGAGCACTATGAAAACTGAAAATAATTCTCAAATAAAACTTGTTTCAAAGCAATACAAGTACATAAAACTACACCGACTGGTAGAAATAAAGGCCAAAAAAATTTACAGATGCATAAAATACAAAAAAAAAAAAAAAGTTTACAGCCATTACATTGAAATATCCATTATTACAAAACCATAAATATTGTAACAAGTACAGCATGACAAAAGAGAAAATAAAATGAATTTATACAACAAGAGAAGGGGGGGGGGCAAAAAAACTGCCTAAAAAAGGTACATAAAGCACAAAAGGGGCCCAAATACAAAAAAGTACACAAAACAATTAAACGTGGGGAAGCTAAACCAGAATTAAATGGGCACAAACACTAAACTACAAAGTGATACAACATTCAAAATGACCAACATCAAATGTTTCTATAAAAAAGGAATAAGAATACATTTCTAAATGTGGTTTGTGAGAAATGGGACAAAATTTGCTAAAATACAATGACTTTAAAGGAAAAACAAAACCGGTATTACATTATAAGGGAATAAAAAGGACAATAAAATACAAACTTACGGCAGAGGTTGTGTTTGTCTTTAACATGGTCTGTGATTTTTCACAAACAGGGTGGTAAAAATGTAACTTCTGGGTAAGCAAGCGTACAACAAAAGATTTGTGGCAGTTTTACTTTTTCTTCTGGATTCAGCGCTCTGCTGCCACAGTAGACCGCACTCACCACCAACTGAACAGGGGTTGGAATTACACTTAGAAAGATTTAAAGGCCGCTGACAGATTACGCTGAGGATGATCTATTGTTATTTCTATTAATGACGGACCATTTTTGGTATGCGACCTCTGAGAAAGCAAGGAACGCAGAGACAAGTGAGAATCACAATTAACAGTCTTTAATAATCCACAGAAATGGGTAAAACAAGGCCGGCAGGACACAAACGTAGCACTTACATGAAGACTTATAGCACTGTACAAGGAAACATGAGGCAGACAACACTTTAAATAAAGGATCAATCAGTTAAAAGTTCACCAAAGAAAGCTCTCCACATTTCAAACAGCAAACAACCCTAGCAGATAATTTCCTAATTCAGGAAAAACAACTTCAGCACTCACCGACATCAGGCTCAATGAATTCAAGCGAGATGCCATCAAGGAACAGGACAGCGGCACATTCAACTCTTCTAAAAAGCTTCTCATCTTACCTGAAATACACAGAATTAGGGTTAATGTTCACCACTCAAAAATTCAAAAGAGATGCACAGAGCATTCAAAGCAAATCTCCAGGTACTTCAGAGAAGAAAACATGTTCCACCCAAATTAAATTAAGGCACATCTTCTTCGTGATTGGTTGATCTAGGAACAATCAGTAACCATAAATTGCTCATAAAAACACTTTTTTAAAACCAATAAAATTGTCCATTTCAATGGACGCAGTGACTGAAGAGGTTAAAAAAAAAAAAAAAAAAAAACACACACCACAAACTACATGTGTCACAGTTGCACCAGGAAGATCCAGGAAGACACCGGGAAACAGGACTATAATCAAAGATGATTTACTTAAATATTAATTATTATCATAAAATTCTGTCAAAACACGACAGAAAAAAAGAAATATTATTGAACAAAAATACATTTGATTGATTTTACTGGAAAAAAAAAAAAAAGAAATAATGATTTCAGGGCTCCGGTCACTTTTGACCGTGAGGGCCCTGAGTGTGACTGGTCGGCAAAGAACCCCAGAGGGTTAAATACGCGTTTTATTCGTGTTTATAGTTCTGTGGCGTTTGTAGTTCTGAATCCTTTGCCAAAGCGCAATGAATTGTGGGCAATATTAGCCATTAGAGTGTGCACGGATCCACACTTCAAAAATCGACCTGAAATAGTAGACCATCCGGGGACTTTTGGCATTCTCTTTTCAGCACACTATGCTTTGGGACACAATTATTGTAATCTCACATACTATTTAGGACAGATAGTATGAACATATACATACAGTGCCTTGCATAAGTATTTATACCCCTTCATTTTTTCACATTTTGTTTTGTTGCAGCATTATGTTAAACTGCTTTAAATTACTTTTTTTCCCCACGTCAATCTACACTCCATACACCATAATGACAAAGCACAAAACATGTTTGCAACAACTTTAACAAATTACAAATAAAAAAACTGAAAAGATCCCGTTGCATAAGTATTCATACCCTTTTCTGGGACACTGTAAATGTATCTCAGGAGCATTCATATTGCTTCTAGATGTTCCTACACTTGGAGTGGAGTTAAACTGTGGCAAATTCATTTGAATGAGTCTGATTTAGAAAGACACACACCTCTCAGAAAAGGTCTAACAGCTGAAAATGCAGATCAGAGCAAAAACCAAGATAACTGCCTGTAGAGCTCAGTGACAGACTTGCGTTAAGGCGATGATCTAGAGAAGAGTTCAGAAACAAATCTGCTGCATTGAAGGTTGACAGAAGCATTCTCCATAATGGAAGACGATTGGAACAACTAGGACTCTAGAAAATGTCCAAGCTGACAGAGATGGAGAGGTGAAAAGGTGAGGCAAAGAATGGCAGATAATTGCCAAATGCAGATGTGCAAAGATGCTCACATCAGACCCAAAAAGACTTGAGGATGTAAAGCTGCTTCAACTATGTACTGAGTTAAGGGTATGAATACTTATTTCAGTCTTTTATTTTTAATACATTTGTCAAATTTGCAAATCTGGTTTTACTTTGTCATTATTATGGTGTATGGAGTGTAGCTCGATGTGGGGAAAAACTCATTTAAAGCAGTTTAACATAATGCTGCAACAAAATGTGGAAAAAAAAATGAAGGGGTATGAATACTTTTGCAAGGCACCACACGCACACACCGATTGATAACATTTAATCCTAAGAACTATGACCAACCATTCCTGTAACTGCATTGAGTTCAGGGCGCTTTGTCGATCTGATCTAAGCTCAAGTCGCAGTGTATCGACACCTGCAGGTCACGGACTTCCTGTTCTGCTCCTCAGAGTCACAAACGTTTGATCAAATAATACGATCTATACTACAAAGTTTAAGGTGAAATGAGTACAAAAGAGCTTTGAATGCGGTGAATGGGACTTACAGACAGACGACTGCAGTCACAAATGATGTGTGTGCTTCAATCATGGAGAAGAGCAGAGCATCCAGCTCCACAACAAACCTGGAGACAAAAAAAGAAAGTAGTTAGTAATGAAGTGAAATTCAATAGTTATGGAAATAAGCATATTCTGAAGTATAACTGGAAGCTGGAATTTAGTCAGGTCAAGTGAATCAATTGTCTTGTCTGCATGATCTAACAGGACAGTCCTGCACTATAAACACAACACATTCCACTCACTATAATGCTGATGCCAAATTTCACTTCATAAAACATAACATTCCTTGAAACTACTGACTCTTTTAAACAGTTTATTAAATAAAAAAAATAAAAAAACACCCACACACGCTAATCACAAACCTACAGAAACAGAATAAAACAGTGCTTGTGCTAACTGCTATAGTCTCCTGTTAAAAGCTGCATTTGTGACTGATGTTAGGTGTAAAAGAAACACCGCAAGCTACTTGTGGAAATCATATCTATCTGTGAGCTGAAGTGAGGCATTTATAAAGAAATTAGATTAAAACACCTTGGAATTCAGTGGCATTTACAAAGTCAACAATGAGAGGGCTTTCATCAAGGAGTGAAAGGAACAAAAAAGAAATGTGAGCTCTTTAAGATGTCATCAGCTTCTACAGACAACAGATCTATATAGACAAAAGTGTTAAGACAGGGGTGTACAATCCTGCTCCTCGAGGGCTGGTGAGTTCAGCTCCAGTCTCAATTAAACACACCTGAACCATCTAAACAAGTTCTTATAGGCATAATAAACATCCAGGCTGGTGTGCTGAAGAAGATTTGGAGCTGAAATCTGCAGGACACTGGTCCTCTAGGACAGAGTTTGAACACCCTTGTGTTAAGAATCTAAAACATTAGAACACAACTAGAATTAAAACATTTACTATTTGTTTATCAAACCTAGTTTATATAATTTGGACAACATTTCAGAAGATGTTGAACTTCCAGGGTTTGAACAAGTGTTTAAGCTTTAGCCCATTTGATTAGTGCAATAAACTAAAAGCAATCTGCCGCATTGGTCTGTATCGACGATTTAAACCATTGATTCAGCACTGCTCAGTTCAATTAATCTACAATATCCATAAATTAGAAATTAGGAGTCAGTGAATGACGTGTTTCAAATGACTTCTGCGCAAACTCTCAAAAGGTTCAATATACAAAAACAGTACTCCAAAATCTCACCACTTCACATCTGAAATAATTATATAACCTTAAACTACACTTCCTGAGATTTTAACAAAAGGCGCATCTGTTGCACACCATAGAAGACAATATTAGCATCAGTTATTTTTGTTGAGGATAACGCCTATAGTTCTCAGATCTAGTCCAAATTCAAATCACGCTTTCTGAATAAAATTAGCTTTGTGTGGATGTTTATCTAAATTTTACTCACCCATTTCGAGAGACAATGAAGCATCTGAGAAAGTGATTATTAATCCTCAGATTCTCAGATCATTGGTAAATAAAATAAGTTCATTCAGAGCGTGACAGCAGCAAGGTCTTAATGGGGACAAAGGAGAAAAAAAAATTACAATAATGATAAACTAAAACAGAAATGTTAAAAAAATAAACATTAAAACCATTTCCTAAAACTAAACTATCCTTCTCATCTGAGGCGTTTTTTTTACACAGCTCTTAACATCTGGGTCACAAAGTCAAAGGCGCTGATTAATGCAAAAACATCTGATTAGATCATGACTTTCAAACTCAATATGAATTTCCTGTTGGTTAGAGGTTTCAACACTGTTAAACGCAGGAAAACACAGGCTGAGTAAATATTACTAAGATTAAAGTACCATGGAAAAACAACATTTTTTTTTTAAAAAAAGCTCTGTCTCAATAATTCCAACCTTCAGAAGCTTCCTAACACTCCAACTTCCAGGTCACACTGACAATAGCATATGAACCCAGCTGTGCACATTTATACTCACGGACACAACCACTGACGCAGATGCAGACAACCAGGAATTAATTGTAACAAACAACCAAATCTCAAGATTATAAACTTTTTGTGCAGGCAATAATTCACAACTTTTTATTTAACAATCATGTATACATATTTCAAGTCATTCAATTTTAAAATAATGAAAATCCCCTTTACCCTCCAGTTTGGTTTCTCCCACATTCCCATGATGCACCACATCAATGATATAAAACCTCATTTCAGGAGCTGCTCTGGTTTGCCAAACCAGAAAGCGGTCAAATGCTGAACTGGAGCAATAAAGGCTTGGCTAATTTCTCCCGTCACTGAGTCTGGGACACCCCTATCTATCGATCTATCTATCTATAGATCTAACTAACCTGAGCTCAGGTGAGCAGTAGTGAATACTAACCTGCAGGTGATTGACAGCACTCTTCTGTTCCTCAAATTAGCACAGCTAACATCAGTCTAACAGACACCGCATTCAAGAGCGCCTGCATTCATCATAAAGCTGTTGATCCAGTGATGAGACCACAGGTTAGCCTTCAATTCAAGCAGGGTTTATCTGGCCAACTGTTTAAAATAATATCCTAAATGGAATTAAAGGATCAGTGTGTTACTAATATGACTAAAAGAGTAACAGCAATATTGTGTCCGTTATGTATAAATGACATTCAGCTGTGAGCTGAAATTACTGACATTAAATTTAAGATCAAATTGGTGTGGAAAATCTTGACATTCTGTACCATGAAGTTTATCAAGGCAAAAGAATTGTGAGCAAGAGGAAAGTTTCCTTACTAACCTAAAGGACATTACAAAGAACATCCAGTAAGAGCAAACAACCAGATTACTCACTCTTGATATTTGATATTCTTCAGATGGTTCTTATTCTATGGTGAATAACTCTTTGGCATTATCCAATCTCCTGCTAATTCAGCTAGTGAACTTTTATACCCATGAGCACAACCATTTACAAACATGCACACAAACAGAAATTAAATTCACCAAATAAACAAACCTCAATACTCTAAGCCTTTTGTACATGCCCTAATGAAAAAATATATAAACTATTACACAACAATAGATCCATCATTGCAAAGCAGTTCAATTAAAATAAAAACACACACACAGACCATCCAATAATCCCCTTTATCCTGCAGAGTTGGTTTTTCCCACCTCCCATGATGCACCACAGCAAACATATAAAAGTCAATTCCAGCAGTTGTTCTGTTTTTTTCAACTGATTTCAGCAAGCTGTCACATTGGGTTCTGAAATGGTCTGATTTAAATTTCCAACATATAAATCATGCTGTAATAAGCATGATTTATATATTTTTAACCTAAGTTCACATTTGTAAATATTTTGTTTTAAAAGAGCCTCAATCTGTTTAATATAAAAACTTTGGGGCAGGTGATTACATAACTTTACCTTTAGTCAGGGATGAGCAACTTCAGTCCTGGACGGCTATTGTCTTGCAGAGTTTAGCTCTAACTCTAATCAAACACACCTGAACAAGCTAATCAATGACTGCGTTTGAAACCGCATACTCAGTGAGTAGGTACTTAATTTCAATAAGTACTTAACGAGCACTAAGAGTACCTACTCAACAGCCAAATGTCGTGGAGTATGAATGCGTTCTGCCATGTTGACGTTATCATGTGACCTATGACGTTATAATAAGTGCAACAGCTGATATGAGCGACGGATTTAATTCATCTGTAAATATTTGAATGTTGATGAATTTAGCTTATTTTGGATTGATTTAAGTTTTTATATTTTTAACAATACTAAAATGATCCAGTTTAATCCCTAAATATATTATTTTTTATTAAGAAAACCCCAAATTGTTGTCTTAAATATGTTAATGTGCAAAATTGTTTAAACCACATGTAAAACTTAAATATTCATTTTACTTTTTCTTGCTGAATTTCTCTCTAGTTTCATCCCTGAAACTTATAAATAAAAAAAACAACAAATGAATTTTTTTAACTCATCATGATTTTATGAATATTATGCTTATTATTTTTTTCTGTATATAATCTTGTACTATGATACGCAAACCCATTATAGTTATGTTTTCAGTCATGATTGTTCTTTGTTAAAGATACTTCAGTCTTTCCCTGAGCTTGAATGCTATTATAAATAATGCAGTAATAATAATACAAAATTAGAGCGACAGTTGCATAAACACCTCATGGCATCAGTAACACGACAATCCTACCTAGTACGTTTTCCTCCATGTTTGCAATATCTGCACAAAGGAGATGTCGATCAGCTGCTCAAAGACCTTCCTTTGGAGAAGTCTGTTGATTTGACACTCAGAAATGTAAGTATTACTACTTAGAAATTAAGATTACCTCAGAATGCATTGCTAGCCCACTCCAACACTTACAAACAACAACAATGATAAATGCTGACTAATAATTAATTTTATTTTTTGGTAAAACAAGCATGTTTTTTTTTTTTTTTCAATTAAGTAATGAATAAATGCATACATTAATGAAACTGTTATATTTTATTTACTGACAACAACAGGAAACATGAATTGAAACATAGTTAAATAGACGTTATGTGAGATTATTATGTAGAATTCACTGTCACTGCTTTACATTAATATAGGTAATGTAGATAAACACATGTACATATAGTAACTAAACTTCAAACTAATTTCAAACAGAGCAATTACAGAACTTTTCTGATTCTTGATTTATGTGCCTTTGTTGCAGATCTTTTGTGGTGGAGCAGGACCTGGAAGGAAAGGTGACAGCAACATTTTTGGGGAAAAGTAAAATCAGAAACTTAATATAAAGATTAATCACTTCCAATATAGAGATCAAATGACATTGTGCTGTTAAAATGGCAGCTTTTTTTATTATATTTCTGCATCTTTGTATGATCTGAAATGTCTGCAGACTGGTGTGTGCAGTGAGAAAGGAGAAATCCACAACAGAAGCATCCTGGAAATGGTCGAGTGCCATCGATGAGACCCTCCATCACTCCACCTGTCCTTTGCCTCATCTGGACCAGATGTTGCTGCAGTCTCTTCATCACCAGTGAGCTCAGCAAGAGCGTTTAGAAAAAGACTAAAAGACCGATATGTTTGAATAAAGCTTTGTTCCATGTGTATTTATTTATGTTCATGGTTACTTTTATTATTTTACTAATTTATTAATGCTTCCTGTTGTTGTCAGTAAATAAAATGTAAGTTTCATAAACGTATGCATTTATTCATTACTTCATTAAAAAAAATATATGTTTGTTTAACTAAAAATATAATTGATTATTAGTCAGCATTTATCATTATTACTGTTTGTAAGTGTTGGAGTGGGCTAGCAATGCATTCTGAGCTAATCTTAATTTCTAAGTAGTAATACTTACATTTTTTGAGTGTCAAATCAACAGTCTTCTCCAAAGGTAAGATCTTTGAGCAACTGATCAACGTTTCCTTTGTGCAGATGTTGCAAACAAACATGGAGGAAAGCAGTTGTCATGTTACTGATGCCATGAGGTGTCGCTGTCGCTCTAATTTTTGTATTATTATTATTGCAGAATTTATAATTGCATACAAATTCAGGTGTATCTTTAACAAAGAACAATCATGACTGAAAACATAACTATAATGGGTTTGCGTTCATAGTACAAGATTATATACAGAAAAAAGGATTAAATATCTTTGAATATTCATAAAATCACAATGAATTAAAAATTGCATTTGCTGTTTTTGTTATTTATTTATTTATTATTTTAAGTTTCAGAAACGAGAGAGAAATTCAGCAAGAAAACTAGCTAGTTTTGCACAATTTTGCACATTTAATTAACATTCAAGACATAACAAATTTGGGGGTTTTTCTAATAAAAAATTATATCTTTAGGGATTAAACTAGGTCATTTTAGTATTGTTAAAAATATAAAAACTTCAATCAATCCAAAATAAGCAAATTTCATCAACATCAAAATGTTTACAGATAGATTAATTAATTCCGTCGCTCATATCATTTCATGTTGCGCTTGTTATAACGTCATAGGTCACATGATAACGTCAACATGGCGGAACGCATTCATACTCAACGGCTGCATTCGAAATCACATACTTCCATACTATTTATTTAGTAGGCAAAAAGCAGTAGGTGAAGAAAAAGTAATGCATGAAATCTCAAAATCCACAAAAGAGTAGGCGAGATTTACCTGGATGAAGCACTATTTCTCGCGAGATTCAGGTGTACGTATACCTAAAGCCCCGGTCAGACTACACGATTTTAGCCCGATTTTGCCACGATTTGCTTGTCGTAGGGTGTCGTGGAGAATCGTATACGACAATGGGCGTCGGGACATAAGATTCGAACGTTTCATATCGTGTAGTGTGACATAGTTCACAACATGTCTGCGATGCTCCACGACGTCTACACAGAAAGACTAGCATGTTTAATATTTTTCCGGCCCTCCACGACGAATTCCCTACACATGGGTGACGTTGACCAATAGGAGCACAGAACCTCTTCCATGCACAGCTTTTAAACATGGCGAAACGAAAGAGAGATGACTTTGCTACTAGGTGAACCTATGAATTGGAAGAAAGCTTTGTGGAGCTATGGCAACAGTATGATTGCCTTTTTGATGTGTCATCAAGGGACTACCACGACAGAATTAAAAAAAGACAAGTGTTGGCGATCAATAGCAGAGGAGCATCAGCAACCTGGTAACTCATAATGATTCTCATTCACAATAAGTGTTTCCCATACATATTTGGTTTATTTGCGGCCACACAGGATTTTTTTTATACAAATGCATCTATGAAGATAACCTATAAAGACGCGATGTAAATAAAGTTTAGAGAGCTGTATTAATTATAACGGAATTTTGTGAGATCTTTATGAACTAAGATTTGTGACGATTTCAGTAATGCACTTTCCAGGCTTTAATTCATTCAGAACTTGCATGAAACTTTCGTTTTTCGGCACATGCACGCTGATATGTTTTCTGAGTGACATTAGCCTATTTACGATGCTTATTCTCGAAATAATGGTGAAGCAATAGACGGGACAAAAATATATTTTCCCTTCTACCAAAACAACTTACTGTTTCAGCTATAAAATAGTCCAGTTTGGCATGTAATGGCATAGTGTTTATATTTAGTTTCGTTTTTAGTTTAGCTAATTTAGAAAAACGTTTGGAGCATTTTTTATTTGTTGAATATAATTTTTTTTTGTTTGTTTGTTTTTACCAAACAGCGCACAGTGGAAGATTGATCATAGTCTGTTTCATCAGTTTGCCTTCTCAAATCATCACGACTTGCCTAAAATTAAATCTATAGATATAAAACAGTTCAAGTATAAAACAATGGTAGTTTAAACTTTACAGATAAATGTGTGCTATAGGCGCATAGTTTGTGCATAAAGTGGAAGCTAAAGAAACGTTACAGCATTTTTATAAGATAAAGAAAACAAAAATTATGTGCTTTCTGCCATCTGGTTCTTGAACAGGAGTGCTTAACAAAATGAAGCGAAATGCATGACTTACAGACATAATAAATATATTTATAGAAAGCTTTAAATTATTACTTAACGAAATGAAACAAATTGAAAAAAAAACCCTCTTTCATGCAATTTGTAAAGATGAATTTCTCTCTAAAAAATTAGATTGCGAGTCAGGATCTTTGCGACACTGACTGAGAATACACAAATTTATTAATAAATAATTATGTCCTTACTCTTTCCTCGACCCATTCATTGTTATTTTTTCTCTTTTTTTTTTCTTTTTTGCTGGTGCTTGGGGCGAGTTTTAGCCTATTGTGTGCGCTTGAACGCGGATTCAGCTGCGCAGAATTAGCACACTAAACGGCGTCCGAGTCTGTCTCGAAAGTGAAGTTTCGTGTTGTTTCCACCAGCGCGGAATTTTTTTCTTCACCATAATTGATGGATGTCTAAATTATAAAAATAAGGAGAAGCCTAAAAAAAGTCAGGGCCCATCTGCCCAGGCTGAAGTGCAGCTTTGATGTGCTGCCTGCAATACAGTAGGGCACTATTTTAATGCTTACACCCCCCCCCCCACTCAAGAGTCAAATGTCGCCCATCTACAGGGCAACTTCGGGCAATGTTGCTGTCACCGGTAGTTTACGGAAGTAGAGTGCGACTTGTCGTAGACGTCACGCAATGATTGGTCGCTAAGCGTCCTGTAGTGTGACATGTTTGGTACCCACGACACGACAAGATTTTAACCTGTCAAAATCGCATAGTCTGACACAGTGACTGTCGTAACCGACAAAAAAATCGTGTAGTCTGACCGGGGCTTTACACTGTTCCTTGTGTCACAATCGCGTAGAGCAAACACACGTATATCTCCAAAGTGAATGTACATAAACGATATACATCTTAAAGATGATTGTTAAATGTCTATTTAATATGTGACAGGAAAAAGTTGGAAAAGAATTGCAGATGAGCACATAATAGACATCTGAGTGATGTTTACTTTATATGAATGGAATGTAAATAAACGCATGTACATTTAGTAACTAAACATAACTGATCTTTTTTTATTTGTCCATTCATATTGTTGATAAATAGAGGAGCATTTGTGTTGGATAAAATGCGAGTGTAAATACAGTATTGAGTACATGAATCACAGAGGTGACTTGAATGTTTTCTGGATGTTATGGGACGTGATGGACAGCAGAGACGCAGAGACAGGTGAAGGTGGACACGCTGGTCAGCTGCTTCATCAGAATAAAGCTGCAGAATTGGCACAGCTGTGTTGATGGCAGTAGTTATTTACAGGCTGTGAACACATGATTGTCAGAACAATTACTTTGAATAAAGCATTGTTTTATGTATCTTTGACTTGTATTTATTTAACATCAATGTTACTTTTATTTATGATTTTACAAATTTATTCATGTTTCTTGTTGTCAGTTAAAATATAGCATTAATTCATTACTTGACTGAGAATTGAGATGTATTCACATTGACTGCATAGTCATGAATATGTCATGCATATGGCGTATTAAAAAATACATGTAGCTCATTTTACTTAAAAATATAATTAATTAGTGGTTAGCATTTATCAGTATTATTGTTCATAAGCGTTGGTGTTGTCTAGCAATGCATTCCGAGGTAATCTTAATTTCTAAGTAACACTCAAAAGTCTTCTCCACAGACGAGATCTTCCAGCAGCTGATTGTCGTCTCCTTTGTGCAGATATTGCAAACATTGCAAACAAGGAGGGAAACGTACTAGGTAGGGTTGTCATAATGCCATTGGGTGTTCTGTGCACCTGTCGCCTTTATTTTATTTTTATTATTACTGCAGAACTTAAAGTACAACCGCAGGAAAAGATAGTAGGCTATTTTATTAGTTAACAATTATAATGACAGGAAAAAACTATAAAGGGTTTGCATACATGTGATTCACTACACGTAAAAAAAAGATTAAATATCTTTAAATTATCGTAATATTCATATAATCATAATGCATTAAAATTGCATGTGCTGTTTTTTGTTATTTATAATCCTCTGGGATGAAACGAGAGAAATCCAACAATAAAAAGAGGAAAACAAGGAAGATTTCAAGCCAGTTTTGCGTGTGGATAAACATTTTGCACATAAATAAATTAAAAACATATTCAAGTGGTTACGATTTTAGGTTTTCGTAATAAAAAATAACATCTTTAAGGATTAAACTGGGTTATAGCCTAAAAACGTACTACAATCATAAAGGCATCTGTTTCTTCTAGAAGACCACAAAATTAGAAATTTGATCAACATCAAAATATATACAGATAGACGAATTAAACCTGTCGCTCATCTTTTAAATTGTTGCTCTTGTTTTAACGTGGTAAATCGCATGATAACGTCATCATGGCGGATCGCATTCATACTCAACGAGATTAGGCTGTAGAGTAGGTACTCTTTTAGCGCTCGTTAAGTACGTACTTATTGAAATTAAGTACCTACTCATTAAGTATGCAATTTCGAATGCAGCCAACGAGATTTGGCTGTTGAGTAGGTACTCTTAGCGCTCGTTGCGCTTATTGAAATTAAGTACTTACTCATTGAGTAGGCAGTTTCGACGCAGCCAAACTGAAACATACAGGACCCAAAGGTTGGTTAATTGGCAGCTCAATGATGATGCATGTCAGTCAGCAGCGAAGCTTCGTGAAACTGCTGCTAATTATATTTTCTCTGAGCGAATGTAAACATACAGTCGACATAAATCTGAATAAAACATACATAATAAAAATAAAATACAAAACTGAATCACATTAATGCAGTAAAACTTTAAACTCGAGTGGTGACCAATATTTTATATATTTTTGTATGACAGAAAGACAGAATGGAAAACGTCTCAGGTTACGTATGTAACCCTAGTTCCCTGAGAATAGGGAACGAGACACTGCGTCCTCTAGAGGGCGCTTTTGGGGAACGCTGCAGCGTGCCTCGAGTCTGAAGAATGCATAGAAAAACTACATGAAATGGCCGGCGCCAGCGTATGACGTCACCGCGGCGCGTCAGTCGCTGCCGTTGCGTCACTACCGGGCGACCATAACATAAAAGAGGCGCCCGTGCAACACAATACATCTTCAAAGTCTGAAGCTTTATCGTCCGAAGCATGGCGAAGAAGCCTAGAGGACGCAGTGTCTCGTTCCCTATTCTCAGGGAACTAGGGTTACATACGTAACCTGAGACGTTCCCTTCCGAAGGGAACTCTCACTGCGTCCTCTAGAGGGCGCTTTTGGGTGCCAGCGAGCACTAAGCAATAATTCTGAGAGGAATTGCCCCTACTAGGACGTGGTGACGGCTGTCAAAACGTTACCCCTCCCGGCCAGAGGCCTGACCCGTTACCCACTTACAGACTGGGTAGAACCCAGGGCACAGCTCAGGCTTGGAATTATAGTAATTCCTTCTGAGGGAAACGGCTAAGCTTCGATGGAAACTTAGACTTGTCAGAACCAGAAACTACCGCAAACATAGGGCCTAGTTCCCTCAGGAACTGGTTCCCATAAGAGGGCAGAAACCTGTCCTGGGTCCGTTCAAAGGGCCACTAGTAGTGGCGCGCCCCAATAGTGGATGGTCAGCAGACATCAGCTAAGATACCAAAGGAGTCGAACCCAGGGAACCGGGGTTGTGAGCCGACTTCAATAGATGGGAACAAGGCAAAACGTGTGACCCATACCAAAAAGGATTTAAAAGAGGAACTCAAACTTGGTGGGAACCTACCAACATGTGGATTTTATAGAAGTGCCCCAGGTGTGTGTGCACTTACCACACTTGTGGTTTTAACTGGAAGACGCCCAGGCATAGCGTGGGACGCTTACCGACATGATCGGATTTAAGGAGAGTGTTTTCCCAGGGGGTTTCACTATCAGCTCCATGCCGTCTGAAGAGACAGAAAGGGGATGACCCTGATGGTGAGGGGATTGCCACACTAACCCTCCCCTGGACAGAAGCTCGCAAGCTATCTGTCAACAGAGATGAACATGGAGCTGAGACCATCCTGCAATAGTGGACGATAGTAGAGGACAAAAATCCTGACCCTGATACACAGGGAGGGTCGCTTTCTCCAGAAGGGGGCACTGCTGTCTTTTAGGGAACCTTTAATGAAAAGGGGAAGCGTGCACAGCCCGGTCCACGCGACCTGTATGAAGGTCTGGCAATCTCACGAAGGTGGGTTGGCGCTCATAGAAGACCCTTCCCAGAAGGGGAGCTGCACAACCGAACAGGAGCGAATGCTCTCACTGTTACCCTTCATAGAGGGGAGCATACATCCAGAATAAAGGCTGGAGAGTAGAAACCTGAAGCATGAAGGTCAAGCTCCTACCCTGGGAAACAGGGAGGAGAACTTGGCCACCAAGGAGTGGTGCTCTTATAAGTCAACCCTGGAAAGGGGGCACGCCAACATCCTTGTAGCAGGTCCATAACTCTCAAAAGGTCTGTCCCTGGTAGATTCCTACCCTCAGGAGGGAGGAAACATTCCGTCCTGGGAAGTAGCTCTGAAGGAAACCCTGAATTAGGGGAGCTCAGGTCCGTTCCAGCAATCCTGCGCACAGGGAGGAACGTGAGCTCTTAACCTTAACAAACCCATTCCTCAGAAAGGGGAGCACTGTTTGCCTTGAAAGTTTCTGGGAAGCTCCGAAATGAATAAGGGCAGCTTCCTAGTTCAGACACTTCGTAAACCTTTCCTCAGAAAGGGAAGTGGAACTAGGCCTGGGGAGCGAGAATCGATCCTAAAGTGACGGCTTTCTAAGGTGTTAAACACCGAAGGATGCTCAAACCCTCTGTAGGGGAGACATTCGTCAGCCTGGGTGTAGATCCTACATCAAGTGCTGCCTCAGCCCTCAGGCTTAGAATGAGGCGACTTGAAGAGAGTCACAAAGTGGCGCTCAGATTTACATTAAAAAACCCTTTCCTCAGAAAGGGGAGCGCACACCAAATAGACCGAGAATCAGGGCCCCAGCTGGAAAGCATGTCACCAGGTGGAGCTCAAATAAGAACCTTTTCCGCAGAAAAGGGAGCAACCAAACCTGCTCCGAGTTCGCAGCGAGCACTCCGGTCTGCTGGCACTCCTATTTAAGTGAACGCCTGTCTCAACAGGTGTAGACACTCAGTTTCCATGGAAACCGTATTTAGGAGAGGACACGAAGCGGATCCTCGCACGCAGGCCGTCTGCAACAGAGTTAAACATACTAGTGCAATCTTAACCATAAATATCTTAAGATGCTTACCTAGGGAGAAAGGAAAATTTCCTTTTGCTCGTTTAACCACTGAAGGGGGAAGCCTGATTGTGCTGGAACAAGTGTTGTGTAGACGGACACCACCATACAACCGTTTGAAGGGAGGGGTGCTCCATCGAAATGTTTCCACCTTTTTCTGAGGGAAAAATACAACACGCAACCTAAACCCTGCAGGCAACACGCCTATCCAGCCATGGGGGGGGCGTAACTAGGGAGTTATGCTCCTGTCTCAATAGGGCACAAGTCTACACTAGGCCTGCAAAGGACAGCATAAACATAACAAGGGCAAACCCAAGAAAGACTTAGGGAGCTTACCTTGAAGAGGACAAGGTCCTATGTGTAATATATGCTGTAAGGGTTGGTTTACCGCACAGCCTGTGGAGTGGAGAGGGCAAAACACTGCCGTAACCTTAATACATAGGATCAGAGGGGGGCGTCTGCCGTAGACTCGTCGTATTTCTTCTGTGGAGAGAGAAAACATACACAGGCCTGAGACAGTATGAAGTTCCTTCCAAGTAAAAAACGGATCATACTCACCCATTTAAGAGCATCCTGCTTCATAGAAAGAGGCGGGATTCCCCTCAGAGACCGCCTGATTCCAGACCGTCAGTAAATTAGGGTTCTATACAGGTAGAACCACCAAAGAACATCATAGGTCCGGGGAGTGCAGGAAGCTTTAATGGAGACAGGGGAATTAATATGGCGACCCGACTGGACCGAGGGAAGGAGAGGTTTTATTAGGTATTACTCTGACCCCTGCGAGAATTTTGTCTCGCTTGGATGACTTCCCTTAAATCCTGTCTGCCACCTCTCGATCCGCGTCGCCTCCTAGACCTGCTCGCAGGGGGAGGAGGAGCGCGGGATGCAACACTAGCCTTCTGCACCTGCCTCTGTTCCTCAGAAGGAGGCGGAGCAGGACCCCTGTGGTGTTCGGGCTGAGACCTGGGCCTTCGAGGGATAAAGGACTTGAAGGCAGCTGAGCGCGTCTTCGCTTCTCTGAACTTTTCGACCACCGTCTCGACGGAGGCACCGAAAAGCTCAGATGGCGAAAACGGTGCGTCGAGAAGAAAGCCCTTCTCTTTCCTCCTGACATCAGCCAGGTTCAACCACAGATGTCTCTCCGTAGCCACCATAGCCCCCATGGCCCTGCCCATGTGGGTAGCGGCCTGCTTGGTGGCACGGAGAGCGAGATCCGTGGTGCGACGGAGCTCAGCCACCTGGTCAGGAGAAAGACCCTGACCGTTGTCCAGGTCTTTCAGCAGATCGGCTTGGTAGGCTTGGAGCACTGC